>NC_053167.1:91272607-91442451 GCF_016835505.1 Polypterus senegalus | reverse complement strand
CAGTCTATTACAGTATATGGACGAACAAATAGGTCCCAGTTATGACCATCACACATAGAATTTCGAAATGAAACCTGCCCAACTTTTGTAAGTAAGCTCTAAGGAATGAGCCTGCCAAATTTCAGCCTTCTACCTACACGGGAAGTTGGAGAATTAGTGATGAGTGAGTCAGTCAGTTAGTGAGGGCTTTGCCTTTTATTAGTATAGATTACTTCTTGTTCGTCAGTGTGGTTCAGCATCATTTCTTTTAATGGGATGGGGTTGTGTCACCCAAGATAAAAACACTAGTAAACTCACCATGAGACTCTCTGCATGCATTTCTCCTTCTTCCTAGTTCTTGCATTATTCTTCTTTTTCCTATTATGATATTCTTTGGCATGCAATTGGCCTCTCCAATTTCCTTAACACTCAACAGATGTTGCTGTTACTGATTTTCTTTCTGCTGTGTCACTTGGTTTTGCAATCACTTTGCACTTATGAACCCATGACCACAGGTCACTTTGCTTAGGTTTCCGCTACCTGAAAGCTTTTGAATATCCAGAACAGTTTAGGTCATAAGCTTTCAATCAAGATCAATTCACATACAGTGTTTTGTACAGCCCCCTTAAAAGCATACATATATGAGAGACCATGAATACCGAGGCACAATTACCCTCCCTCTTCTCCCCACAAAGAGAGGAAAAGTGAATAATTATCATTTGGATCTTCAACAGAATAAGAAAACTCCAGCACATACAGAAAGTTATATATTCGCAACAAAAAAGGCAGGGATCTACATGTTTGTACGCAATATATTTAAAGCCCCTTCAGTGAACTCAAATAAACTATTCAGGCTTTATTTTATACAGCAAGTTTCACACAGTAGACAGTCCAAAACCCACATACAAATGCAATTTAACATCATGATAGGAAGTACAGTAAAAAAACATGAGAACAGGAAAATAAAAAACAAGACGCCAACAAAACTGAAAGAAATGCATAGGAAAACGTGTGTATTTTGATAGTATAACCTGAACACACAACAAATTAAATTGACTCAGCTGTTATCACAGAAGAGTTGATAATAACATATAAAAGTCACTGGTACAGTGAACTTAAGACTTATTGGGACCCTAGATAGATATTGACTATTGCTATAAAAGGGTTAAGTGGTATAGGAAACCTTTTATACTGTATATTTCTTACTCCTTACCTTATATTTCATTTATCCATATCAATTAGTCAATTTCTTTTTTTCTGTTTTCTTCCCATTTTCTAAACATGTTTATGTTGCTTGTCATAAGTGGAGACCCACATTATAGCCTTCAACATTCAGAAGTACATTAGGTGGAAAAGGGTACAAAATCCTTTAAAAATTGAAATACACTAAATAGAATACAAGGTAAAAAATAAATACCATAAAAGAAAAACACAATATTGCCTCTCTAGGCCTAAAGCTCTTGTCTCTCACTTTTTATTCTCTCTCAGGATCTTAGTCTCTCTTCCTTCCACTAACAGAGTGTTCACCCATTCCTTGGTCAACACTGCATTCATTTAGCTTCTAATCATGAGGTGCTTTTTAACACAATCCTTCAGTGCCTGAACAGTGCTACATATGCTCCAGAGACACCCTGAACTTCCTAACCTTATACTACCTTTAAAAGCTCTCCAACATGTTTACCAACTGCCTGCTCTGTCAAGGGACTAAAATGTTTCTCAACTTTCCCTTTCCTTCTGGGACAGACTGGCTTCTAGAAGCAAGAAGGTATAGCCATCTGCTGTTTCCTCATCAGCCACTGTTACTTTTCAAGGACAAAATATGGCACTCCTGGCATGCATTAGGTCTTCTGCAATGTTTTTGCCAAGGCTTCAACACTGCGATTGGTGCTGCTCTTGCCCCAGCAACCTCTTATCAACTGCTTTAAATAAGTGAAGCTATGTATTTGTGCGATTTTCCTGAAATAGACTGGCACCTCAGACTAAGTTGTTTCCTGCCTTGTGTCACATAATAATAAAATAAATAACAGTACATTTTATTTTTATAGCGCCTTTCCCTTGCTCAAAGTGCTCATTTAAATGGCAGGTTATGTGTGATTTTGGGTACAAATATTTCTGCATAAAACACTAAACAGATAAATAGAGGAGATGCAAAGTATTACATAGAATAAAAGACAATAAACCAGAGTAAAATACTAGACTCAATACTAAAAGAAAACCCTGACCAAATAACATCATTTGTAATAGAACACACACACACAGAACATTAACCAACATTATCCTGAGCATCTGGACAGACAGGCAAACTGAAAGTAGGGGGAGAATGTTAGGTTAAGTTAAAAGACTTCCTGAACAGATGAGATTTAAGTTGTGTTTTAAAGGAATGAATGTAGTCAGCTGATCTAATTAATTTTGGGAAGTCATTCCAAAGTCTGGGTGCTATACAGCTGAAGGCCCTGTCAGGTTGGTGTGAGGCACAATAAGATTGCCAGAGGACCTTAATGGGTGAACAGAAGCATAGCGATGGAGAAAGTCACTGATCTAGTCCGGTACAAGACCATTTACAGCTTTGTAGGTTAAAAATAGAATTTTATATTCAATTCTATAAGACACAGTAAGCCAGTGAAGGCAAAGCAGGATGGGTGTGATGTGCTTGCTGTTGCTGTTTCATATAAGGACTCTTGCAGCAGAGTTTTGAATCAGTTGGAGCTGTGATATAAGATTAGAAAGGGCACCTGCCAGTAGGGAGTGTCACACACGTGCGAGTAGGGGGATGTTGTGTGGACCAAGTAAAGGTAATTCCACGCCAGGCCGGGGGAGGGGCAGAGTGCACAAAACCTTCTCCTGTTATCTCTTCAGACCAGCCACGGGAAAACCTATCTGAACCAAGAATGCCACTTCCGGTTCCGGCGCCCAGAAGAACGTCACTTCCGGTTCTGGCACCCAGAAGAATGTCACTTCCGGTTCTGGCGCCAAGACTAATGCCAGGAGAACATCACTTCCGGTGACCCTACATCACTTCCTGTATGACCACTTAAAACCTCCATCTTTTACAACCTTGATCATTTCTGTTTTGGATTCCGTACTATCATCATCTCAATTCAAACTTAAAGAATCCTTTGCAGCTAGGAATATTATACGGGTGGCTGCCCCAAAACTTTTTCTACGTGTGTCGAGTCTCTTCATTTTACAGGAGTTACAATAATCGGTGCAGGATGTGATAAAAGCATTGACAAAGTTCTCAGGATCAGAAAAGGAGAGGAATGCGCAAACACAGGATATGTTATGGGGGTGAAAATAAGAAAGTTTCTTAATGTGGTTTATGTGGGTGGAAAAAGAAGGGAGGAATCAAAAATGATACCAAGATTCCTTGCATTAGAAGGCGGTCTGGTAAGCTCACCGTCAACGGTGACTGAAAAAGGGCCCATTTTCTTATGTTTCACTTTAGTTCCAATTTGCAAAAGTTCAGTTTTGTTGTAGTTTAATTTTAAAGATAGATACAGAAGAGCAAAGGGCCATGGACGAAACCCTAAGGAACTCCTTTACTGACTGGCGCTAAGCTGGATCTGCTGTTCCCAAGACTAATAAACTCTTGCCTAACAGTCAGATAGGACTTAAACCAGTGGAGGGCAGTGCCAGAGATACCTAGAATGTTTACAATTCTGGACAGTAGAATGTCATGTCTAACGGTATCAAATGCTGCACTACGTTCTAACAAAATTAATATTCTGGTTTGTCCAGAGTCTGCTGCCAAAAGCAAATCATTAGTTACCTGAAACAAAACAGTTTCACAGCTGTGCCACGCTCTGAAATTAGACTGAAAGGGTTCTAACAAATTATTAGAAGTTAACTAATTGGTAAGTTGACAGGCTACAACACACTCAAGAACTGAGAAATAGGCTGAAAATTCTTAAGTTTGTCAGCATCAAGACCAGACTTTTAAACACTGGGGTTATAGAACCAATTTTTAAAAGTGCCTGGCACAAAGCCGGTGTCAAAGTATGTATTTATTATTAATGGACTGGATTATGGCATGAAGACAGAATTTAAGAAGAGTAGTGGGGATGGGGTCCATTACACAGGTAGTGGGCATCATCTTACAAAGGAGGTCATTAACAAATGCAGATGTGACTAGTGAGAATTTAGAAAAGGAACTGGATGGAGAGGGAAGACAAGGGATGATATAATCTGATGATGAATTTATGTTAATTGAATTATTAAGATTTTTAATTTTTCACAGACTTAAGTAGAGGAGGTAATTGGGCCAGAGGCAGGCTGAAATAGTTTATTAACTAAAGAACAAAACCCTCGGGTTATAATGGCTATGTTCTGTTATTCTGCCATAATGCGTATTTTTGGCTGCAGTTAGTGTATCCCTGTAAGCTCTTTGGTGGTGATGCCATTATTGTTATGAAATTATTATGATTCAAGTTTTCCCTGTAATTAGTACATTTTTGAAACAGGGCTATTTTGATGAGCTTAAAATATTGTTCCTAAATTCAAAAGTTGAGGATTTTATCAGATTTATTTTTATTTCTCCCATAACACTGTACGTAAACATACAGGGACCAAAATACATTTTGTGCAATCACTAGACACATATCCCAGGTTGCTAGGGACATGGCTCTCAAAACCACACTGATTTCATCCCTCAACGTGGCAATATAAAAAAAAATCAATTAGGTGTTTCCAATGTCCAACTTTGTGAAAATTTAAGGACTTTGAAATGTGCCGATTTTCATGTTTCTTTTGGTTCTAAACGCTTTCAGTTTTGACTACAAGGTAGATTTGTCTAATTGGTTAGACACCAAATTCTATTTGAATTCCTATTTACTATCTCTGCTTATCTGGACTTTGTTCACTTCTTGGTCCTCCTGAGCTTCAGGCTGTTCACCTTGCCAGTGGCAGAACAATTATTTATTCCAGCTCCCAGTGATTCTCTGTTTGAAAAAACATGTTTATAAAACCAAATAGTCTCAAGTTATAGTTCTATTTATAAAAAGTTTAATACAGTATAAAAGAAAATCTTTAAAAGAAGACTGTTTCAGTTTAACATTTCATTTAAAAATATTAAAGTAAAATGATAATGACATGACAGTTTTTCTAATTTAAAGCAAAACATTTTTGATTAACAATATTAAAGAAAGAATATCTGATAGTTTATTTGTATCTGTATTTATTTTACATTGCAAAGTTTTGAAATAACTAAGAGAAACAATTACACAAAGATAAAATTATAGCTTACATGAGGAATGCTATCTACTGTATGAAGCACAATTTTCATGAAAGCAAAATAAAACTAACACAACAGACCATAATGCATAGCAAGCCATTATATTTCTGTTAACACTTTCAGATGACTTTCTGATTTGTTTTGTTGTTCTATAGTTTTATACAGTATTTCTCAATTTTAATTCTATTTTCAGTTCTTCACATTTATTTTATAAAGTTTTTAATTCTGCAACCAATCCATTCATAGCGCAAATAGTAAAAGATAAAATGTGTAAGAAACAGGAGACTTGGCTATCATGTTCAGGTTCACTACACATCAGCTACGTCTGAATTGGCTTTAAAGTGAAAATCTATGAAACAGAGGCCTTGTCATTATTTGTTAAGAGGGCTTTACCAGAGAAAAACAGGTTTTAGAACAGAAACAAGACAAGGAAATTAAAATAAATCTCTTGCTAAATTCAGAACAAAAAGGAAGGTCTACAACAGAGGTCAAGACTAAAATGGCATCATCAGCCTGAAATCAGTACTGAAGTAAAACAGGGAATAAGAGCTGATTTTCAGGCATGTATTACTAGGCATTTCGACCAATATATTTGCCAGGACATGACAATTATTGTGAGTTTCAGTAAATGTATTCAAAGAAACAGGATTATCGCCAGTGCTTAATCTATATTCACTGTTTATTTTTGACTTTGTGATGTACATGTAGTTGTAAATATGTTTTGAGATGATTTACTGTCTTAAATATAGCATAACTGTAAAATATTAATTACGTAAGGTCTTATCTGCAAGTCTTTAATTTGTCTCTGCTGGGCAAAGTAAGAATAAACACAGGACCACTATGGTAATTAATCTCACTGGTAGCAATGATTTCAAAGAGAAGGAGTATGATTAAAATGACCAAGATACCATCTCAGTAATTCAAAAGTGTTCAGTTTTATAATACAGTTATATGTGTAAAACTCTTGTTGACACAGTAGACAATAGCTTGTCAGGTTTCTCTCTCAGTGGCAACAGAATTCAGTTCCTGGAGTTGCATTTCAGAATGTTCCATTTAGGCATTCAGCCATCTATCTCTTAGGTTCTAGTAAAGAAAACCTTTTTAGTTAAAATGTGTCAGTTAAAAAAAAACACACGATCAGTAAATATGAGAACAATGATATTAATGATCAATTAGACAGTATACTACTGCTTTGATTTGTTTGAAACAAAAATCTGAAAATCAATTGAGTACACTCTTGGCTTATACTATAGTTACTGAAAAATACTATAAAGTGACAATATTAACAATTTCTTTGTGTAATTATAAAGAATATGAATGATTTGTGTGAAAGCAAAATATACAGTATATATATACATTTTTTTTAATTAACAAGTGGTTTTCAATTAGACAAACAGAAATAAAGAGGCAACATTCAAACAAAGAACTCACAGGTCAACAAATCTTCATCCATACTTTTACAATTTCAAAAGCTCTGAAAAAGGAAAACCTTTCTGGGTGCCAAATGTAAGCTGATGATAGATGAATGCTACACAAACGTAGTGACATGACCGGGTCTGGAACATGTCATGGGATCAACAATGGAAAGGGTGTCAATCAACTGCACAATTCACTATCTAAATCAAATAGCATTTGTAGCTGATTGGATAAATATAGTTAAACTAGACATTAAGCCCGTTACAATAACGGGCGCTAGAACAGTAGTGCATAAACATTAGTAGGAACAGTCTATATTAAATGGCAAGGGACCTTGACCTCATTCTGTTTCTTGTCTTAATTTTTTTTTGTCAAAAATATTTTTTGCAAGAAGCCTAAAGTAAAATAATAATAAAAATAAAATAGAAACGTATATGACAATACAATAAGTATAATTAGTATTGCCTTAGTGTAAAACTTTGTAACAATCTGTAACACACAATATCTGAAGAAGATATTTAAGTAAAATTTTCTATTTTTTTTACCTCATGAAATGTTTCTATACAATTTCATTATAGACAACATTTCTTCTAAATATTCTGTCTGAGTTTGGCAACAGTTTGCCTTGTTCAGGAATCTCTACAACCTTGACAATAACATCTGGAAAACTTCTAACTCTTGATAATGCAACATATAACTGACCGTAGCTGAATACTGGTTCTGGCAAGTAAATACCAACTTTTTCTAAGGTTTGCTCTTCTGAGACTTTCTCTTTTAGCGCTTTTCTGACGGTCATTTTTCTTTTTCTTCAATCAATCTATTTACTCGTATTTCTCTTTGTCTTTCAGCCTTTCTTTTGTTGATGTTTACTTGCTGAGCTGACCGTTCTTCCAGGAGATGTTGCTTATATAGGATTTAATTGTCTGTGTCTTTTGTCCTACTTGACGTGTCCTTTTTTTGGGTGGCATGTTGTAAGTAGATACGTCCATAATATTTTCTCTTACAGTAATACTGGCTTTTATGTGGCTATAATATGCGTCACTGTATTGTTTGTGTTTAATTTTCTCTCGCAGTAATACTGGTTTGTATTTCCGTAAAATGACTGTAATTTTCTCTGACAGTAATACTGGCTTTGATGTCCATAATATGACTTTAATTTTATGTCACAACAGTGGGCAATCAACAGAGTGTCCCCAGCAACTGCTGTAATGTGTGGCGTGTAGCTGATAATCGTGCCCATGGCGTCTCCCCAGCAAGTACTGGTTAGTTCCCCAGCAAGTATTTTAATCTGTGCTGGCGTGCCGCTGATTATTGTATGTGTGGCGTCTCCCCAGCAACGAATTTTATGTGCGCGGCCGGGACTACCCAATCAGCACTCTCCCCAGCAATGGTGTCCTTTATTTCTTATCATGCGCGGCCGTGGCAAGGCCATTCACTGTGTGCGTCCACGGTGCCTTGCGCATGGGCGGAGCATGGTGCGATGCGTGGCGCGGCCTGCGCATGTGCACTTCACCAGAAGACACACACACGGACACCAGAACGCACACAGGGGTTTTATTAAAGAGGATATTTTCTTCAGAAAAACAATGTGTCGCCTGAAAGTCAGCAGCTCCTGTAAGCAGATCAGGTGTCATGCCCACCCTTGACCTATGAGATCTTTCAATGTGGTTATAGCATTTTCTTTTTACACTAAAAAATGGAAAAGTTTGGACAAAGGAAGCAGAAGAAGCTGAAGTGTAAAAATAATAATCCATTATTTAAGTTGAATATTATGGCCTAATATTAATTCCCTAACTTATTAAACAAATTTCATGCACACTCAATACACAACGTGTATCAAAAATAAAATATAGTGTCCAAATACCACAAAAACAGAAGAATATGATGAAAAAAACAATTAGGAAGAGTGTGAATCTTCAGATGTGTTTTTTAAATAGTCACCATGATTATACAGGAGTTTGTTATAAGCATATTTAGCAAATAGTGCATGGAATGCTTATCCACTATTACTGGTTATAGAGTTTGAAAATTGGATGCCTTTAAATGAAAAACAACCAATGCAAGTAAAACACCTTCTTGGGTCTGCAGTATGGGTCTGCAACTCTGGCAAAATATTACTAAAAGTGAAGTTTATATCCTAATTGCTAACACTGGCAGTAAGGATATTCCTTTTCCGCAAAGAGAATACTAAAGAGATTTTTATGTCAATGTGCAAAAGAAAAAAAGAATATGTGAGAATCAAATTGCATCTGGTCACAAGAATTTCATACAGAAGATGCAGTCTGTTGTGTGATATTCTTATTATGGTGCTTTATGAATAATTGGGCTGATGTCTATATTTTTATGAAACATAGTATCCACACTGCCTGGAGGGGATCTTGAATGCTTTTCCAAAGTATGGTAATAAAACTGCACAGATGACTGTTTAAAGCACAGCACAGGATAACTCTGATCTTTAATTGCCAAATGTATATAACTTACTTAAGCGCAAGCATGGTCATTTTTAAGAAATGGAATAAGAATTTTAGATAATTTTCTCAGTAACAGTAAAATAAAAAGAAATAAATTAACTGAACAAAGTGCTACAAGAAAAAATTATAGAAGAGAAAAGTTATGTACTTTAAAATCTTAATTGCTAATTAGGACATATTAATCAGTGTTTATTTATTTAGCACTATTACAGGGTACATAAGAGAAAAAACAACACTATAGCAAATTATGAAAAACAGTACTCAAAGAAATTACTAAAATACAAATAAAACAATATACAGAAAATATAAACATAAACAAACATACAGCACTTAAAATAACAGGAAGAGCAGGGAAATATATAACTCCTACTTCTCAATTTAGCATAGCATTGTTTGAGGGTGTTTTTTTTTTTGCATTTGAATTTTTCTTTTGCATCATTTTACAACATTACTTGTTACATTAAGGTTTGTTCTCCTTTGAGAAATTAATCTTTGGGGTATACTTCTAGGGTCTAGGATTCATTCCCTCTAAGCAAGAATTTTAGGAAAGTATTTTCTTTTAATTCATTCCTTAAAATTTTTTAGGATATTAGAATATTAGAGTTTATTTATTATTTCATTGGCACATTTGAACTGAATATAGCAATTATTAAATTTTATTTAATTATCAAAGTTAATTGTTTTGAAGAGTTTCACTGTACATTTTGCTTTCACAATGTCCAGTAATCATAATGGCACTGGAAAAAAAACAATTCTGAAAGTGATTTGCATGGGTGTTTAAGGCACCATACTGAAGGCAAGAGCTACATGTAACAGATGCCTAACATCATTGCATTTTGTAATTTAGTTTAATTGGATTATGATTGGGAATGTGTACTTTGCTCCAAGTACAGGAATAAAAAGTATTACCGCAAAAACTGTTTAAAAGGTGTTAATTTGTTTGATAAAAACAAAGAGAAAAAAACCTGTGGCAAAACCATATGCTTCTAAAGGAGTGGTTTTTCAACTCACTCCCCAGAGGCCTTCAGTGAATGGTGGTATTTGTTCAAACAAGTTTCTTAATCTGAAGTCAATGCTTGCCATTTAGGGAACATGTCATTTAATTAATCAATAGCTCCTGCTTTCTGTCTATAAAGTAAGAAATTACCAATACCTAAGGCTTTACTTGTGCAAACTTCAGAAAGTCTACACACTCTCCACAATTGTTTAGTTAATTTACATATAACCTTACAGTTAGTTAGTTTTTTTATTTTTCCCAACCAGCTGCTGATTATCCAAGAAAGAGTCAGTAACAAAACAACAAACACGTTGGGAACATTACTTTTATTTTTATTAAGAGATAGAGTGAAAATCTAAAATTTTGATTCAGATGCTGGTGACACAGACTTATCACAGAAATCTCCTGATGTCTATACTATTTGTGCTGTAATTGGCATATATCTGCATTATACAACCCATACTCCACCTACTAACCTTGTAGAATCACATACTGATAATTGTTTGGCATAAATATAGCCCACTGTACTGCACACAGTGGAACTGCAAAATGACTAAAGTAAAATAACATTAAGCCTTGTGAACCATAGGGGGAACCAGAGAGCCCCAAAACCCAAACACACCCGCAGAGACACAAGTCCTCAGTAAAATGTAGGGTTTAATATTAACAAATACCTTACAAAAAGCTCCTTTAACAATATTGCGCCACCAAATGACAACTCTTTCTCTTTTATCCCTCTTCTTTCTCCTACACTCCTCCCAGGCAAGTGTTGCCTATCTCTTCTCCCAGCTCCAACTCGCCTGGAAGTGGCAGAGTGACTCCTTTTATCTGGTACCCGGGAGTACTTTGAGTGCTAGGACATAGCCTGATGGATGGATTACTAATCCCAATAGCTCTCCCTGGCGGCCCACACGGAACCCAAATGGGCTGCCCTATAGGATTACAATTCCCATTATGTCTTGTAGATATCTGTATGGGAATCCTGGTCTGGGTGTGCAGCCATCTAGCGTATCAGGGAAGCCACTGCTCCAGATACAGTGTCTCCCCATTCCTTAATTACATTGGCCTCCTGGCTGGGTAATGAACCATGCACTATCCCAGTCGGGACGCCAGCCCATGCCTGTTTTCCCTTATAGTACTCCCCCCTCAGCTCCCCCCTTCTGCCAAATTTCACACAGTACAGTATACCTCCATTTTAAAGAAAGTATAGTTTGATGATGACTAAAGTTTTAAATGAGAATGAAAAGAAAAACTACAAAAGTAAAGATTTTCACCTTCTGTTCATGGTCCCCCAAATATTTCCTCCTAATATACTGTACACTATATTGTTGATAAACCACCTGATACAGCTGCTGTACCTTTCTTAGGATAAGGTTTGTTTTTTTTTGTTGTCCATGTGCGAAAGAGCAAAAATCTTTGAAAAATGTTTTATTGGTTCATGGATAGCAATCGATGAATCTGTAATGTCTAATAGTAAGTGTCAGTACATTCTGTATGCAGCAGCACATGTTGACAAAGCTGCAGATAACCCATTTTTTACTTCAAATATTAAAACTGATAAATGCAACATTTCAAATATTAATGAACCAGAAAATCTTGTCCCAAATAAACATTTTATAAAATTAGAAAATAAATAAGGACTAAGCACCAATTAGTTAACATCTTCTTAAAACATAAATACAGTATTCTTATTTTCTTTACTTTTTTTTATAGAGCAAAGCACAATAACAATGCACAATCCAAACAAAATAATAGCTAATATAATAATATTTTTCATATATAGTAAAATTAATTAAACTCAAATCTCAGCCCTCCCTATAGCTATAACATAGGACAGTATCTTCTAAGCTTATACTTAATAGTGACTTAAACAGTAAATATAACATTTAGTATAGTTAGAATTTTTAGTTATTTTTGAAAAATTTTTAACAGAGCCTAGTTAAAAATAATTAGTTTTTTTTCCAATTTAAGAAAATATATAATGTCACTTTCTTGGATTTTTCCAGTTGAACAAAATGAGTCTTTGGGCAAGTAGTGTAGTATAGGATATCACAATAGATTTTCATGGTGCAGTGTTATCCCACTGCACTAGTTGCTTTTGACAATGTTTGTAATTGTATACAGAAGAAATAGTGCATCACTGGGACAATAAGACTGTACCATAATAGTTCAAACAACACATTTCCATAGAATGAATGCTGTACAGTTCAATGAAGGTAAAATAAATGATAATCAGATAGTACAGATGGGCAGCAAATTATAGATTCTTTAACTTAAAATGTGTCCTATATTGGTTCCACATCTTTAATAAATATTGAACCACTGGATCACTTGTAAAATGACAATAATTAGCATTGACTGGAACATTGAGCAAAGTACAATATGAGAAATTTTATGTCTTTTTCATTCCTGAGAAGCAGGTAGGCTTTGTTGACTTCTTCCTCTTACCAGCGTTTTAGTGTATGAATATTTGCAGCCCAATAATAGAACTGAAAGGCAATGCCAGGTTACTTTCAGCTTAGACTTCCTTACATATTTCTTCAGAACCAACCTTTTTAAGATAAATGAGGTTAGAGATCTAGAGATCCTTTTGCTTTAATGTAATATTAATTCCCAGGTATTTACTTCATTCTTATGCAATCACAGAAATTTGACTCAGCTAAAACTGAGATGAGAAGGAATATATTGGAAAAAGCATATTCTTATTCAAATTAATTATGAAATTAGTTATCTCATGAATGTCACTTAGCAAACTTAAATGAAATAGCAAAGGAGTGTATAGAGCGAAGATATAAAGCACCAAATTGGTACAAAGCCATTCTTTTATGATAATTTTTAAGTCTGATTCCAGATCTAGCTTGGGGTTCAATATCACTCACAAAAAGTGTTGATGATAATGGTTTAGTTTTACGTTCTAATTTGCAATAAGTATTTCAGATTTATATTATATAGGGCGACAAAGGCTTTAACTTAGGCTTTAAGTTGCAATATTACTTTTATTTTTCTAGTTTTGCTTGTCCATTGTTTACAACTGTTAATTGTTTAAAAAAAATTAAAAACTATATAGATTGTGTTCCTAAAATTTTAATTTAGAATAAAACACAGGGAGATTACGTAAAATATAATAACACACACCAGTCTGCTTTAACCACATACTTTGAATATGTATATTTTTTAAGTTCACTAATTCTTTTGAAAATGCATCAAAATTACATTGCAAGATAAATACACATTACATATATTTAAACTTCTTCAACAATTAACATGCATGGCTAATGAAGAAACCTGTGTAAACCGCAACAATGTATGGGCAGACTGAAACAGAAAAAAAAAACTACATAGAAAATCACTGATGGTTAACATCACAGTCTCTGACATATTATTAAACAAGAGTCAAGAAACAACTAAGTCTGGTAAATTGGCTGACAGTTTCCAAAGACTACCAGATTAGAGGGTCACACTTACAGATCAGAAACAGATTCATTAGAGCACTCTTCAAGCTATAAAACAGGATAAATGAAATATACAGTATATGCAATTGGGTATAATTTAGCAACACCCTTAACAGCAAAGGTAATCATACCTGATGGATGGATGGATGGATGGATGGATGGATGGATGGATGGATGGATGGATGGATAGATAGATAGATAGATAGATAGATAGATAGATAGATAGATAGATAGATAGATAGATAGATAGATAGATAGATAGATAGATACTGTAATGCTAAATGATAAACCTGCCCAGGAGGCCCACTAAAGATATTTTCAGAATATCATGAGGGGGCATATGTTGTGAATGATCGCAGTAAAATCTCTTTTACATTACAGGAAGGCATGCAAAGGCCTGTGGTCTTAAACCATTGTAAAACTGAACACAGTTATGGCTGTCAGTACAACCAATTGTTTAAAGTTATGTTTTCTAATCACTTACAGTCATATTCAATTACTATATATATTTTATGCTATAAAAGACACAATAGAATCTTTCACACTGCTTATAGTTTTCCCCCTTTCTCATTCTAAATACTGGAACAAATAAAAGAAACTGACATACAGTATGTGTTCCTCTGTTCACTTCCTTATTCCTTACACAAAGAGCAGAGATAAGTCAGCTAATTAAGTGGCATGCTGCTTTAATACCAAGAAAATGACTCCTGTTAAAAAACTGATTGAAACAAACATCCACATGAAAGTGGCTCTCCAGGCTGAGAGCAACCAGATTTACTTTGCCAAATCTTTGCAGTCCATTACTTTGGAAATTTGTCTCATTCTCAAATGCTATTCAAGAACTTTTTACAATTACATGGGCTTTCGATTTTCTTTACCTTTAAATATATTTCTTCTTTTTCACCTGAAAACAGCTAGTTGTGACATTATTATGACAAATTTTAACAATATTCCTATGATTATTTTGACAGTGCTAATTTAAATGTAACATCTTGTTACACAAATGTATCTTATAAGCTAAAGTATATTTACTCAGGTATAACATTGATTCCAACTATAAACAAAATTACCATTAGTAACCTTACAACTGCTTCAACATCCTGATTTTATACTGTATATACTGTTTGTTTTCTGCATATGTGATCTTTCAGTCTTATTATGCACTTTACCACAGGTAACAAAAGCTTTAAACCTCTTCCTGTAACCTTCTGTAAAAAAGTGGTACTTTGGAATTCTAAGCAACTACAACATATCACATCTGCTTTTAAACCAAATGCAGTGCTTCTTTAACAAAGCCATTCAAGATTGTCAAGGTAAAATCGGCTACTTCTAAATCTAAACTGAATAAATAAATATAGCTGCATTAACAAAAAAATGTTCATTATTAGATCTGTTTTTTACATACCTAAAACAAGCTCTAGCCAAGTCTTGTAAATACAAAGTAGCTATAGTAATTCTAAACTCTCCTCTGAGCTACACCTAAGACTGATGGATGCAGACATTATCAGTTGCGGGAAAGTAGAGGGTGCCTGAAATTATGTATTTTTCTCTACTCATTACTAAAATTACTACAACATCAGGTCACTTAGATGGATAAATTCACTGAAAACCTGGCAGATCCAGTGAAGGGGACTGAGAAGTGTTTTTTCAGCAAGTATCATGATTGCTTAGAGGATGATGTAATGATCACATCATCCATGGTTTTTGCTGATTAAGAATAATACAATCATTCATATTAGTTAGGTCATGCTTTTAAGACTACTGCTGCGGTCACTATCAGAAGAAATATCTGTTAAATGGAAACTTTACAAAATAACGCACTGCACTATAACGAAACTAATTTCACAAGATATTTGAAACCATTAATGATTTAAACATTAAAGTGAAAACTATGGGTTGGATGACTTCATGCAGGTATACTTTAAGAGACTAAAGCTAGATATTATACTGTATTATATGGCAAATAAAACCTATTTCATAAAATAGTATGTAAAAGGCACCAACAAGAAACCAGGAATATTTTCTGCAAATATGACAGACAGACAGACAGACAGACAGACAGACAGACAGACAGACAGACAGACAGACAGATAGATAGATAGATAGATAGATAGATAGATAGATAGATAGATAGATAGATAGATAGATAGATAGATAGATAGATATGTTATCTTTCAATAGTTTCTCCTATTGTATTTCCACTCTAAAAGTGATACATAAAATAAATTCATCCATCCATCCATTTCCCAACCCGCTGAATCAGAACACAGGGTCACGGGGGTGTGCTGGAGCCAATCCCAGACAACACAGGGCACAAGGCAGGAATCAATCCCAGGCAGGGTACCAACCCACCGCAGAACACACACAAACAATTTACACCTAGCACACTCTAGGGCCAATTTAGAATCGCCAATCCACCTAACCTGCATGTCTTTGGACTGTGGGAGGAAACCAGGGCGCCCGGAGGAATCCCATGCAGACACAGGGAGAACAGGCAAACTCCACGCAGGGAGGACCCAGGAAGCGAACCCGGGTCTCCTAACTGAGAGGCAGCAGCACTACCACTGTGCCACCGTACCGCCCCATAAAATAAATATTAATCATAACTAAAAATATGTTTTATTTCCAAATAACAGCAAATATTTCTAAGATTTATAATCTAACCTTAACCTTTTTAATCTGAGGACCCAAATATGAAAACTGACATCATACTTGATCTCAAGAAAGTGGAATGCAAACATATTGTTAACCAAACAATTATTATCATTCAAAACAGTGAATGGATTTCTGAGGTTTACCACTGCCAGTTTAAATGCTTAGTGTAAGGTTTAGTTAACTAAGAAATACATTTTTCTTTATAACAGGTCCAGCAGGAGGATTTGCTGATTTTTGAAAGGACAGTTCAAATAGTCACTTAGCTCATGGCACCAGACAAGGAACAAACTAGCCAAAAAATAATATCCACAAACCATTCACACACCTTGTCTTAAATGACATTTTTTAGAATATTTTCCGAATGACCGCCATCATTAATACATTCTTCTAAATGAGTTTGCAAATTGTTCAGCATCTCCCAGTTTTCACTTAACAATTCAATAAACTGAGTAAAAACGTTTTAGTCGCACACATAAATTATTCCAAAAATGTGTGCACTCTTTGTATTTTATGTGGGTGACAGCATAACTCTAAGAATTTCGTGGGCAGTCCAGTTTAAAATGTTTAATGCTACTGACTGACCATGGGCCGAATGCTGAATGCTTTACTCTACAGCCTGTCTCATGCTTTTGATATTTTCTGCTGATCTTACATTTCTCAATGTTCAAACAAACACATCCTTCACATTACCAGTGGACTGAGATTTATCAAACCACTTTACTATAGTCAAGAACCAAAAGAAGGAATTTGTCTTCACCAAGGCACAATAAACTTAATACAAGATCATCTTTTCACCTCTGTTACAGATTTACTACATTCAATTCACACCATAACAGCAAACATGCAATGAGGCACCAACAAGTTGTACATGACCACTGAGACTGGATTTAACATAAAACACTGCCAAGGCACCACATTCTTATGTCTCACCAGTTATTTTTGTTTTGACATATCAAACTAGCGATATGGTCCTTTAACCTAGTGACTGTTTCTCAAGTTAGTGTCATGGGGGCTATTATGTTTAAGTGCCATAGAAACAAAAGCATTTTGTGAAGCGTCAATGGCATTGTCTATAGGCTGTGTCTCAGAATGCATACAACTGCAATTAACAGTATGCTAAATAAAGGGGAGTATATCACTTGCCACAGAATTCATGCTTGCCTAATTTTACTACTTAGTCATGTGATGACTCATCACAAACATGTCCTCAATCCAATTTCGGTCATGACCCATATTTTAAAAAGTACTGCTCTAAAACATGTTTTATTTTGCTATACAGTTTACTAAAAGTGCACTTCATTATAAAATCCTTAAATATAAAATGTCCAATCAGTTTAGCCAGGTGAGATGTGTACTTTCTTAATTTAAGGTTATATCTGAATTTTGACAAAGGGCCAAAGACAGTACAAAATGCAATGGAACTCTTATATGCATGCATGCCCAACAAGCACCATGCTGTCACTCATGATGAATTTCGTTCCATAGGCTATAAACATTGTACTGTAACAATGCAAAATACATTAGGAGAAAAGCAGCGCTGGCCACAATCACCCCACCAAGTAGGTTCCGAAGTAATGATTTCAGTTAGGTAAGACCTTACATAAAAACACCAGGAATGGAACTGCAGTGTTTTTACACACTCAAAATAATATACCTACATCCTGTGCTAGTTTCCAAGTGAAAAAAGAAAACAGGGCACAGAGTAAATGGGCCAGGATAATGATGTAAGGTATTGTGATGCCCCTTAGCCGTAGCTTTGGGCCCCTCCCTCCATTGAAGCATCAGTATTCATTAGCAGTGAGAAACACAGACAGATAAAGTTGTGAAAAACCCATTAAGCATTAATTAAAATGGACAGAGCTCCAACCTGAAGCTTGACCGCTCTTCAGGGCATTATTGCTTTAGCTAAAAACAGACTTTTTTTTCTGTTTTGCACCATTGTGCACCTATTATTTTGTTTGAACTTGTTGTTTCAGTAAAAGGGTTGTGATCCATTAGGATACCCAACATTTCATTTAGACATGTGCATCACTCTCGGTTGACGACAACATACAGTATATATTTTCAGCAACAACCGTCATTAGACTGTTAGACTGTCATTAGACACAGCACAAAGACTTATTATAATGCATTACTTAGCAATGCATTCACTATGTAAATTAACACTTACAAAAAACAGTTGCATTGTTAAGCTTTGGCTCCTTGCGATCTAAAACAGGATTGAGTCGGTTATGCAAATGGGTTGATTACATTATGACCACATCAACTATCATGTAAAGAGGAACATAGAAAATTATATATGGTCCATGTATTTTGAACTGTTTCTTTATGTTATCATTATATTTTGGTCATAACTGCAGCAACGTGCTGTACCAGGGCATGCTCCCACACTTGACCTGACCTGATCTGATAAGACCCAATAGAATGAAACTTTAAATTTTGTGGAAGCCCGCCTGGACACAGAAAGGCAGACATGTTAATGTCACCCAACACACATTTATTTACACAGTCCATATTAACACAAGTGCACAACAACCCTCAAAAGTCCCCAAACTCCTGGCCACAACACAGAGACCTTGTCTCCTTCTCTCCCGACTCCAGCCATCATATGGAGGGAGGCGGCCCCTTTTATAGCCACCCAGATGTGCTCCAGGTATCCACCCGTAACCTTCTGCCCTGTGTGGCGGAAGCACCAGCTGTGTACCCGGAAGCACTCCGGGTGTCCCCGATCCTCTTCCCCCCAGCACTTCCGGGTGTGGCGGAAGTGCTGAGATCCAGGGCTCTCTAGGCACAGGGGCGCCCCGTGGCGGTGGCCACAGGCCCCTACAGGGTGGTCCCCAAAGGAACCAGGGTGGTCGCCCCCACATGGTCTGAGGTGAGCGTAAGCCCTTTTCCGGTGTCCCGGCCAGGTCGCCACCCCAGGCATCTCCGACACTTTATAAAGGTTTTTTCAAAATAAGTCTAAAAAACATTTGGAAGCCTAAACTATTTTGTTAAGCCCAAACAAAATTATACACACAAGTACCCATACGTGCGTAACTATATATAGTTAGAGAATCACCTTCTAGGTTCACCTGAGGTATTTAATACCACTCTGGGACGAGAGTTAGGCAGTCACTACTGGTATTGTTTCTTTCTTGTCCTACAGTGTCGACTGGAAACCCAATGAGGCAACTAAGCCAGAGAAGCACTGTCCCTTCCAGCAGAAATGTTATAAAGCCAGGTATTCTCGGGAGGAGGTGTCATATTTTGGACGTGAGCAGCCAAGAGTATGGAGTTCTTCCAAAAACCCAGGCTCTTTGATTTAGGAATCCTAAGGAAGGGGATACATAGGTGATTGTTTGTTGTTTGTTTTATTTTGTTGCTTTAATTAAACAGAGTGGCCCAGATGGCACCCCAACATATTTTGTGACTCATATCCCTTTTTACTTGTTCATAACACACACACACACACATTTTATTCAATGAAATAGATGGCTAAAACATATATTGGAGTTGAGGTGCAAAATAATACCATTTCATTCCATCCTCTTTTCTATTGTTGAGTGAAAAAATAAAACACAAAAAAAAACATAAATAAAGTCAGTTAGTCATCCAATCCAGCACAGGATCACAATCCGAGCCAGCATAGGGCGCAAGGCAAGAACAAACTCTGGGCAGGGCGCCAGCCTACAGCAGGGCGCGCGCGCGCGCGCACACACACACACCAAGCACACTCTAGGGACAATTTAGGATCGCCAATGCACCTAACCTGCATGTCTTTGGACTGTGGGAGGAAACTGGAGCTCCTGGAGGAAACCCACGCAGACACGGGGGGAACATGCAAACTCCATGCAGGGAGGACCCGGGAAGCAAACCCAGGTCTCCTTACTGCGAGGCAGCAGCACTACCACTGCACCACCGTGCCGCCCCATAAATAAAGTAAAATGTACATTTTAATTGAATAACTCAAACAACTCTATTTAGGTGGTATTTCATCTCTACTTTCAATTCACTTATATAATAAAGATTTACAAATATGCTTAAGAATGAAAAAAATTTTGTACTTACTTGAGGATGAATATGAGTCGTATCACATGTAGCTTCAAAGTCCAAGACTAAAAAATATTGGAAGTTTTGTTGTTGAAGGCCAGCCATGCCCACAGTAGTGCCTTGAGATCTGCAGTTGATGAATAACCGGTGTGGCTTGCTAGTAACTCTGTTGTTAATATTAGAATACTTTTGAAGTTCAACTGTGATGAAACCTATTCTTTGAGCAGCATAACAGATTTGGCCAAAGATTTTCTGCCAGTTCATTTATGACCTGTAAAACGTTAAACAAAAAGCACATTAATTATACAACATAATATTAAATTAGATGATTTTCCTTAAGACATTCTCTATATTTAAAGACTGACAAATCTGATGTAGATATAACATAGCATTGTCAAATCTATTTAATCGAATTCATGATCATGAGAGGGAGTCAGAACCTATCATGGCAGCAATAAGCAGAAGGTAGGAAAGAGTCCTAGGCTGGCATCCAGTACATTACAGTGCCTATCCATGCACATACATAAATTCATATGGGTTCAATTTACAGAAAAGAATTAACTTAAATTTACATGACAGTCCACTTAAAAGAGTTTGCCAAACAGCATTTAAAAAACTATGAGAGCTGGAAAAGAAAAATGTAACTCTTTGGGCAAACCTCCAAGTACTCTGTTTGATGAAGACCAGGCACTGCTCATCACCTACCGAATACTATTTCTTTGGTGAAGGATGGTGGTGGTAGCTTCCTGTTATTTGGTTGCTTCTGATTTGATGTGAAGCAGATAATTGATATTGGTCTATCGGACCATTTTCTTCTACTATTTAATATAGAAATAATGATAGAAAACATTCATGAAAAGCATATCGCTTCTTTGATTCGTCAGCAGCTTCAAAATGTACAAGCATTCTACGCAACCAGTCCGTTTGTAGTGCTAACTACAATAGCGAGGATAATGTAAATAGTAAGGTGGAAAATTTAATACTAAGGTGAGAGCTGCTGCTGACATAGTCACACCTGAAAAGACAGTTAAAAAAAATCTTCTAGCATTGTTATATCATGGAAGACACAAAGAGTGTCGGATTTAAAGAGAACATGCCGTAGAGCTGAGCGTAAATAGAAAAAAACTAAACTAACTATCCACTATGAGATATTGATGGTTAAAATAACAGAAAACAATAACAGTCTGTCTTGAGAGGGGCTACTATTTCTCTAGAATTATAAATAAAAATGCCAGTAATCCCAGAGTCTTATTCTCCACAACTGATCGTCTGCTAAACCCAGGTAACTCAATGGAATGCCTCCAGAATACTTCCAGTGAAACTTGTGAGGCTATTGCTGTATTTTTAAATCAAAAAATTAATATTAGAAATAATACAGTATATCTCCCCAACACTGTGCATCCTCTTAAGCCCCAGTACTCCATTATAAAGAAATCAAATTCTTTCACCAGGATAGATTTACCTGATTTATATAAAATAATTTCTCAACTGAGACCCTCCACCTGCATCTTTGACCCAAAACCAACATATTTTTTCAAAGAAATATCAGGCGTGCTAATTGATTGTATTCTTGAGATAGTAAACTCGTCATTAGATAAGGGGGTCTTCCCAGACAGTCTCAAGTCTGCTGTAGTTAAACCCCTACTCAAGAAAAGTAATCTCGACTCCTCTGCTTTTGAAAATTTTAGACCATATTTCTAACCTGCCTTTTCTTAAGTCTAGAGAAGGCAGTCATTATACAGCTTAATGATCACCTCAATAAACATGCTATTCTTGATAAGTTTCAGTCGGGTTTTAGAATAAATCACAGTACAGAAACTGCACTCATTAAAGTAGTAAATGACTTGCGAGTAAATGCAGACAGAGGCCGTTTATCTATTCTCATCCTCTTAGATCAGAGTACCGCATTTGATACCACTGATCACAATATTCTTAAAAATCGCCTTATATTTTCTCAAATCAGTTAACAAAGTTACATAATAGAATACTCAGTGATTCATATAAAAAAAGTAATCAGCCCCAGGAACTAAAAAACTGGCTATGCCAAAATTAGCATCAGTAACCACAACCAGACACTTCACTGGAGTTATTGATCTCTGACAGTCCTAGAAAGGTATTGTAGCACCACTGGGTCTGGACCCAAGAGGGATACGCTCCTCAGCTGGCCCCAGACTGTCTGAAGTGTTGGGAATACCTGGAAAAGCCAGATATGAAAGTAGCCTCATTACTAGTATGAGAAGGGGGGTACTGACACAACATTTAGAAAGCACTTCGTACACATCTCTTGGACAGTAGAGGTTATCAGCCTTGATGCTTAGTTACTAGGAAGTCTCAAATATGGACCCTAGCCCCTTAGTCAGCTCATGGATCCGGGGGAAAGAGTGGCATATAGGTGGCCTCTGACACTGGATGAGCAGGGTGAGGTAAGGCCCAGCAGTGTTTATGAGTAGGCAAAGCATTGATGCAGCTGGGATTCCGGGAAGAGTGCAAAACACTCAAGGGGCATGACAGAAGCAGCTGCTGATGAAGCCAAAGGTCCTTTTTAGGGCCACTCACCAGCAGTCGGCATAAAGCAGCTAATTACAAACCTGTGTTTCTTGCATCCCTGTATTGCTACAATATTTTGCCTCAGTTCCTCTTTGCACAGCTGCTTCGGCTCAGAGGTGCCCTTCTCTTATCATATTCTCTTACAACATCTGGTTGTTTTGACCATGTAGGTGCAGTGATTAAAGAAGATCTGGCTGGAGTACAAGGGGGACAGTCATTGCCTGTGAGGAGTCAGCACATTCTCCCAGTGTCTGCATGAATATTTTTCTCAAACATTCAGGCCAGGATAATTGGTAGAGTGTTTGTTGAGAGTGAGGGAGCATAAGCATATGCATGTTTGCCATGTCCAAGGCTAGTTCGTACCTTACACACAAGGCTAATATGATGGGTGCTGGCTCACCACAACCCGATATTGGCCAAAGTGGTCACGGAAAATAGATGAATGTGAACACTGCATTATAATGCTGCAATTGTACTGGCTTTGTGTCCATTTTGAAAACCGTATTGCCGGAGACTAAAAAAAGACACACAAGCAATAGTTAGCACCGTATACATCAAATTCGCGGTTAAACGTGTGGACTGCTGACAACACGTAACGCAATTTAATGATTATTGTGCCCAACGGTTAAGAGAGCGACTCCTAAGCTTTGTTAAAATGAGCCACGTAGAAAGTTACTTTCCGATTATAACAGCCTTAAATAGAACAATAAACCGTTTAATTACTCTAAAATTGTAAAGGATGCCGCTCCAATTTGAGAGGAGTTGGGTGCTTTCAGCAGTCAAATTTCCAAGCAGAATTTGAGTGAGATGTTTTCATGTATGTTTTAATCTGCCAAACGAGTACTTTCGGTTGTAAGATTTCTGTAAATACCTTCCTCAACAAAGTCAAATCATTTCATACAAAAATACACAGCATCAAACGTTAAATTCATTAACTGACTCTACTTTTATACTAAGATGGTTTCACCGGTTTTCAAAAACAAGGAAACCAAGCATGCAACTTTCTCTTTACTCACACAGAGCCTTTCTGAGGTGGTCTTGACGATAGCGCTTACGTTCACATACGAGTTACGCCCACGTGAAGAAACTGACAATCTCATATCCAATTGGATGGTCAGACTACGATCTTGTGACCGAGAATTGTTAGCATACAAGGAAAACGAAAGGTCTTCTGGGAAAGCGAGTTTTATGTGCGGTAGTGTAGGGAAAGATTGTCGTTCAATTGGATTCAATTTACTGTATTCCTTAAAGGCCTGCAGCATTGAACTTTTTGCTGTAAAACGAGTACCTTAATCAAAGTCCGGATTGTTTTGTAAATCTGTTTCTTTCATAGTTGCACAACGTGTTGTTATTCATTCTGTAATCCGATGAACAAAATACGTCTTGGTTATGCTAAAGAAGAAAAATGCCGCATGCTCATGAGATGACACTATACCTTTCTCTTTAATACTCAGACGCCATGTACTAATTTATTGCTATGAAACAGCACCTCAGCTGCTTCCACAGCAAATCTTAATACTCTGATTTCTGAACTCTTTGATGAAGTGCATCTTACATGTGTTTTCTGTCTCTGCTTATTTTATTTTAGGGTCAGGGCAGCTGGAAATAATATTTCCACAACACCAAACCTCCCTAAGAAGTAATTTATTCTTGTGCTTTTATTTTTTTAAGTCCCAAAGGATTGAAATGAGCAAGCTGTAAGGTAGTGTCTGAGGAAGCTCATTTTGGGTCATCAGGCATGGTTCACCGATGGCTCCCACTTCCACTAAAAAAAAAAATCCAAAATAAATGTACAGTATAAACCTTGGATGTAAATAACACAAATTACTTAATTTAATACAGTAGACCACAATAATAAACTAAAATGTGCAATATCTTAATGAATATCTTAAATGAGTACTTTGAGGCAAAAGCACAAGTAAAATATATAAATGGAAAATAATTTAAAAACACAATTATCTGTGGAACTACATACGTTATACATTGTATCACTTAAAAACAGCACAATAAATTCAGACCTTTTACAACTGACATATAAAAAAATTTAAGAACTCGTATGACATTGAGAACTTTTCTATTTACATCTTTAAATATCAGTTCCAAGAGCCAAGCGTAAAAGAAGTGGTGAGGCAGCGTTTTGCTGTTATGCACCAATAATCTGGAATACTTTACCAAAACAGATACACCAGACAACAATGTGGATCTTTTTATAAAACTCTCAAAAAAACATTTTTTTAATTTGCATTTTTGTAGCTACATTTTACGAGTTCTTCTCTTAAAAAACAAACAAAAAAAAAACCTCAGAATTATCTTACTCTTCAATGGGTTTGCAAACATTATTAATCTTTACTTTGTTCTGTTTTCTTTTCCAGTTCTTCTGCGTTGGCATTCTGTGCCAACGCCATCTGACTGAAGTCATGCTCATTAACCTGTGATGTTTGAATAAAAGAGGATACCCTAACTTGCTATGAGATCCACTGCATCAGATACTCTAAGACGAAGCCTGAAAATGCAATAAGGAACTGCTTAAGCACATTTATGTCAGGTAGAATGCACAGTGGGGGCTGGCAGTCATTTACCCTCAGAATCCCTGCAGATTTTGTTTTTTTTTTTTTACAACTTAACTGGATTTTTTTTTTCTTCTGTCCATCTGACTTTATCATCAGACTTTATTTACAGACTTAAAAAGCAAGTCTATATTTGAGGACTCTACTTCCCTTAATTATTTATCAGTCTTATGTAAGTATGCACTTATTGAATTATTGTATACTAAATTTTCATTATTTTCTTATCTAATTTTAATTTGTGCTTTCTTTGTTGATAATTATTTCTTTGACATCTTGTAAAGCACTTTGAGCTACATCTTTTGTATGAAAATGTACTACAGAATTTGTGGTAAACCAGCCCAGACAAAAAACAGGCAGAAACCGAGAGTTCCAAAAAACACACACATTTAATAAATAAAGTGCCCCGCACAGCACACAGTGTCCAGTCTGGGCCTCTCAAAAGTCCCTCCTTTAACCACCTCTGCTCCTCTCTCCCAAGCTTTGTCCTCTTCCTCCTGACTCCAGCCTACTGGAGGAAGGCGGTCTCTTTTATATCCACCCGGATGTGCTCCAAATGCCCTCAGATGATCTTCCTGCAGCACTTCCTTGTGTTGGGGAAGTGCCGCATGAGCACCCGGAAGCACTCCGGGTGTCCCTGGTATTCCTTCCGCAAGCACCTCCAGGTCTGGCAGAAGTGCTGATGTCCAGGGCTCTATGTTCCTCTGGGCGCCCCCTGGCAGTGGCCACGGACCCCTACAGAGTTGAGCTTCCATGCTCAGTTCCCTTGGCCCCCATACTGACCAGGGTGACTGCCCTCTCGTGGCCTGGGGGAGGCATAGTACCTCTCCCAGCTCTTCCAGGCGTCCCGGCTGGGCACAACACCCAGCCGACCATCACAAAGTAAATGTTGCTGTTGTTCCCGGACTTACTTTGTTCTAAATATTGTAAAAGTCCATCTGAAATAAGATTGCTATAAAATACATGTAACTAGTTTCCACTATTACCGTTATTATAATATTACTGTAGTTTCAAAGTTGGAGTACAGAACTGGTGTCAGCAGCAGTAAGCGTGCAGGTTTAGCAACTGGCCTGACAGTTTGTTTTTTTTATTTTTTTGCTGACACAGTACCAGTAGACATTAAGTAGCTGGTGCTTGCTAGAAAACCTGGAGTGCCTCCATACAACGTGGTTGTAGTACCTTGACCCAGTCCATCACTCTTGAAATGGTCCATATAATTTTGGTTTGTTATTTCTTACTAAGTAATGGCCTGAACCCACATAGGTTTATGGTTTTATAGAATCATTATTGTCATGTGTGAAGAGTACAGTGAAATTCTTACTTGCATGTGCTAATCAACATGCAACATGTTGCCACTCTTAGGCACCGTGATTAAATAGATTTTCTTATTTAGCTCCTCTGTGTTATGTGACCAGTCCAGGATGTAACTGATGTGGCCCCTAAATACTTGTAGCAGTTCACCGCCTTCACATCCAGTCCTTGAACAGCAACCGGACATAGAGACTTGTTGGTATGGCAAAAATTAACCAGTTCCTTGATTTTATTTATGGTTGCAGACAGAAACAAAGTTCTTCACCTGACTCCTGTACTCTGTCTTATCCCCTTATCAATATTCCCCATAAGTAAACAGGACACATGCCAAAATGGGGTTGCAGAAGGAAACTGCTGCTTTTGGTATTTAGTCAAACTCATTCCTATCAAGAGAAACAGTAAAAAGTCCAGTTCTTTCAGTCTTCAGTTGCTTTCTTGGTTTATTGTTTCATCATTTATTAGGCTCTACAGGTCTATAAGTAAGTGCTAAACACAGAGCTTTTGTTTCCTATCTCACTCATAGTTTACAAAGGTGTTACTTCTTCCAGCCATGTTTTCATGTACTCCATATACTGGTGGCTTCTATCAGACTTTCAGCTTCAGTGTTTTGCATTTTCTGCAAATTCTGCAAACTCATGATAGAGTTAGTGCAAACGATTAAAGTTCCATGTTTCATTCGTTTGTACTTTTCCTTTTCTTTACAATAAATGCCTGACAGTAAAAGCTAAAGCTTCAAATATTTCTGCACACACACACACACACGTTCATAGAAGCAGCAAATTCAACAGTCACTCAAATAAAGAGTCTTTACATCTTGTCACTTCTAATAGCAGGAAGTAAAGTACCGACATGTGGGGTCTACCATTCCTAACAAGTGCTACACATATCAGAGCAGATGATCTGTGTATACGATTAAAATGAATCAGCTAAGCAGACAATTTTTTCAGAGGCAGGAATCCACTTGCCCGACGCTGGTCACCGGGCCCCTCTGGAGCCAGGCCTGGAGGTGGGGCTCGATGGCGCGCCTGGTGGCCGGGCCTGCACCCATGGGCTCGCCGGGCACAGCCCAAGAGGTAACGTGGGTCCTCTCCCCATGGGCTCACCACCTATGGGAGGGGCCAAGGAGGTTGGGTGCAGTGTGAGTTGGGTGGTGGCAAGGCGGGACCTTGGCGGTCTGATCCTCGGCTACAGAAACTGGCTCTTGGGACGTGGAATGTCACCTCTGAAGGGGAAGGAGCCTGAGCTAGTGCGCGAGGTCAGAGGTTCCGCTAGATATAGTCGGACTCACCTCGACGCACAGCTTGGACTCTGGAACCAATCTCCTTGAGAGGGGCTGGACTCTCTACCACTCTGGAGTTGCCCCGTGAGAGGCGCCGAGCAGGTGTGGGCATACTTATTGCCCCCACTGGAGCCTGTGCATTGGGGTTTACCCCGTGGACGAGAGGGTGGCCTCCTCCCCTTCGGGTGGGGAAGGGTCCTGACTGTTGTTTGTGCGTATCGCCAACAGCAGTTTGGAGTATCCACCCTTTTGGAGTCTCTGGAGGGTTGCTAGAGGGCATACCTTCTGGGATTCCCTCGCTTTGCTGGGAGACTTCAATGCTCACGGGCAATGACAGTGAGACCTGGAAGGGCGTGATTGGGAGGAA
This sequence comes from Polypterus senegalus, assembly GCF_016835505.1. NCBI lineage: Eukaryota > Metazoa > Chordata > Cladistia > Polypteriformes > Polypteridae > Polypterus > Polypterus senegalus. The sequence goes on along the minus strand of NC_053167.1, from coordinate 91,414,151 downwards.
TGGCCCCGATCTGAACCCGAGCGGTGTTTTGTTATTGGACTTCTGTGCTCGCCATGGATTGTCCATAACGAACACCATGTTCAAGCATAAGGGTGTTCATATGTGCACTTGGCACCAGGACACCCTAGGCCTCAGGTCGATGATCGACTTTGTGGTCGTGTCGCCGGACTTGCGCCATATGTCTTGGACACTCGGGTGAAGAGAGGGGCGGAGCTGTCAACTGATCACCACCTGGTGGTGAGTTGGCTTCATGGTGGGGAAGATGCCGGTCAGACCTGGTAGGCCCAAACGTGTTGTGAGGGTCTGCTGGGAACGGCTGGCAGAGTCCCCTGTCAGAAGTAGCTTCAACTCCCACCTCCGCAGAACTTCAACCACGCCCCGAGGGAGGTGGGGACATTGAGTCCAATGGGCCATGTTCCGTGCCTCTATTGTTGAGGCGGCTGACCGGAGCTGTGGCCGCAAGGTGGTCGGTGCCTGTCGTGGCGGCAATCCCCAACCCTGCTGGTGGACACCGCGTGAGGGATGCCGTCAAGCTGAAGAAGGAGTCCTATAGGACTTTTTGTCCTGTGGGTCTCTGGAGGCAGCTGATAGGTACCGCAGGCCAAGCGAACGCGGCTTCGTTGTTGCTGAGGCAAAACTCGGGCATGGGAGGAGTTTGGAGAGGCCATGGAGAACACTTTGGACGGCTTCGAGGAGATTCTGGTCCACCGTCCGCGTCTCAGGAGGGGAAGCAGTGCAGTGTCAACACCGTATATGGTGGGGATGGTGCGCTGCTGACCTCACTCGACGCTAGGGTCGGTGGGAGGAGTACTTCAAGACCTCCTCAATCCCACTAACATGCCTTCCACGAGGAAGCAGAGCCTGGGGACTCTGAGGTGGGCTCTCCCATCTCTGGGACTGAAGTCACCGAGGTGGTCAAAAACTCCTTGGTGGCAGGGCCCCGGGTGGATGAGATACCGAGTTCCTTAAGGCTCTGGATGTTGTAGGACTGTCTTGGTTGACACGCCTCTGCAACATCGCATGGACATCGGGACAGTGCCTCTGGATTGGCAGACCGGGGTGGTGGTCCCCTCTTTAAAAGGGGACCGGAGGGTGTGTTCCAACTATAGAGGGATCACACTCCTCAGCCTCCCTGGAAAAGTCTATTCGGGGTTCTGGAGAGGAGGGTCCGCCGGATAGTGAACCTCGGATTCAGGAGGAACAGTGTGGTTTTCGCCCTGGTCGCGAACAGTGGACCAGCTCTTCACCCTTAGCAGAGTCCTGAGGGTGCATGGGAGTTTGCCCGACCGGTCTACATGTGTTTTGTGGACTTGGAAAAGGCATTCGACCGTGTCCCTCGGGAATCCTGTGGGGGTGCTCCGGGAGTATGGGGTACGGACCCCTGATAAGAGCTGTTCGGTCTCTGTACAACCGTGTCAGAGCTTGGTCCGCATTGCCGCAGTAAGTCGAGCCCGCTTCCAGTGAGAGTTGGACTCGCCAGGGCTGCCCTTTGTCACCATTCTGTTCATAACTTTTATGGACAGAATTTCTAGGCGCAGCCAGGGTGTTGAAGGGGTCCGTTTGGTGGACTCAGGATTGGGTCACTGCTTTTGCAGATGATGTTGTCCTGTTTGCTTCATCAGGCCGTGATCTTCAGCTCTCTGGATCGGTTCGCAGCTGAGTGTGAAGCGGCTGGGATGAGAATCAGCACCTCCAAATCCGAGAGCATGGTCCTCAGCCGGAAAAGGGTGGAGTGCCCTCTCAGGGATGGGGAGAGATCCTGCCCCAAGTGGAGGAGTTCAAGTATCTCGGGTCTTGTTCACGAGTGAGGGAAGAATGGAGCGTGAGATCGACAGGCGGATCGGTGCAGCATCCGCAGTGATGCGGGCTCTGCATCGGTCTGTCGTGGTGAAAAGGAGCTGAGCCGTAAGGCAAAGCTCTCAATTTACCAGTCGATCTACATTCCTACCCTCACCTATGGTCATGAGCTATGAGTAGTGACCGAAAGAACGAGATCGCGAATACAAGCGGCTGAAATGAGTTTCCTCCGCAGGGTGTCTGGGCTTTCCCTTAAAGATAGGGTGAGAAGCTCAGTCATCCGGGAGGGGCTCAGAGTAGAGCCGCTGCTCCTCCGCATCGAGAGGAGTCAGATGAGGTGGCTCGGGCATCTGATCAGGATGCCTCCTGGACGCCTCCCTGGTGAGGTGTTCCGGGCACGCCCAACCGGGAGGAGGCCCCGGGGAAGACCCAGGACACGCTGGAGGGACTATGTCTCCGGCTGGCCTGGGAACGCCTTTGGGATTCTCCCGAAGAGCTGGAAGAAGTGGCCGGGGAGAGGGAAGTCTGGGCCTCTCTGCTTAAGCTGCTGCCCCCGCGACCCGACCTCGGATAAGCGGAAGAGGATGGATGGATGGATATTTCTTACTATTTGGGGTTTGAAATGACTCACTGGAGCTTACATACAGTAGCTGCTGTTGATACCGATGACCTCTGTGTAGAATGCATTGGATGCAACCCCTTTGTCTTCTTATTGTTCATTCTTTGCTATTTTGAAAGAATTAATGGGTTAAACCTCAGGAATCAAGTAACTTAGCAAGAAATACAAAACAAGAGGTAAAGGATATGTTTGTTTTGAGTAATGGCCTGAACCCACATAGGTTTATGATTTTATAGAATCATTATTGTCATGTGTGAAGAGTACAGTGAAATTCTTACTTGCATGTGCTAATCAACATGCAACATGTTGCCACTCTTAGGCACCGTGATTAAATAGATTTTCTTATTTAGCTCCTCTGTGTTATGTGACCAGTCCAGGATGTAACTGATGTGGCCCCTAAATACTTGTAGCAGTTCACTGCCTTCACATCCAGTCCTTGAACAGCAACCAGACATAGAGACTTGTTGGTATGGCAAAAATCAATAACCAGTTCCTTGATTTTATATACGTTTGGTTGCAGACAGAAACAAAGTTCTTCACCTGACTCCTATACTCTGTCCTATCCCCCTTATCAATATTCCCCATAAGTATTTTACCAGGACACATGCCAAAATGGGGTTGCATAAGGAAACTGCTGCTTTTGGTATTTAGTCAAACTCATTCCTATCAAGAGAAACAGTAAAAAGTCCAGTTCTTTCAGTCTTCAGTTGCTTTCTTGGTTTATTGTTTCATCATTTATTAGGCTCTACAGGTATATAAGTAAGTGCTAAACACAGAGCTTTTGTTTCCTATCTCACTCATAGTTTACAAAGGTGTTACTTCTTCCAGCCATGTTTTCATGTACTCCATATACTGGTGGTTTCTATCAGACTTTCAGCTTCAATGCTTTGCATTTTCTGCAAATTCTGCAAACTCATGATAGAGTTAGTGCAAACGATTAAAGTTCCATGTTTCATTCGTTTGTACTTTTCCTTTTTCTTTACGATAAATACCTGACAGTAAAAAGCTAAAGCTTCAAATATTTCTGCACACACACACACACACGTTCATCGAAGCAGCAAATTCAACAGTCACTCAAATAAAGAGTCTTTACATCTTGTCACTTCTAATAGCAGGAAGTAAAGTACCGACATGTGGGGTCTACCATTCCTAACAAGTGCTACACATATCAGAGCAGATGATCTGTGTATACGATTAAAATGAATCAGCTAAGCAGACAATTTTTTCAGAGGCAGGAATCCACTTTATATTCCTTGCCTTTGATCATCAACCACATCTAACATCTCACACCCTTTGTGTTTCAGTGTCCACCATGCTCAGAATTTTTAATGCTTTTACGGAATTACCGGTGCCTAAATGCAACCAGTTAATTAAGATATTTCTTAGATCAAGAAAGAATACTACCTGTTGCATAAAGCAGGTAATTTTAGCACATTAGATACCATTTGAAAGTTGTCTGGGTTTATAACAGAAGATGGTGGTGATTCATGCAGTCAGACAGAGTAGAGGACTCAACTTCTTTTATAACTTCACTTAATATGCCTGCATTTCTACTGGCAATTAATTTTTTTTTTGCTCCTAGAGGCAAGCAAACGTATAGAGCAAAAATATTACTTCTTCTTATATTAGTCCTGCAGTTTATATTCTCAATAAAGCTTATCTTTGTAACTTTATGCAGAAGGATTTTTTTTTCATTCACTGGTAAAATAAATCATGATTTCCACATATGGAAAAAAAGAAAACCTTGAATAAAATGAAGGTGTGCCAGTTATTGCTGCTACCTCACAGTTAGCAGAAACAGGGTACAGCTCAGGGCCTGGTCAATATCTGTGTTGGCATATCACATATGTCCACTGGGTTTTTATCCCATTGTTCTAATTTTCAAACCATATCAGTTCAATTCATTTTGATTAAGCACTTCTTTGCTTATTAGCAAAGCACAAATGCAACAATTGCAAATATAGTATGAAAAAAACAATGGCAACTTAAACAAAACCATAATGTTTTAACATAAACATCCATCCATCCATTATCCAACCTGCTATATCCTAACTACAGGGTCATGGGGCTCTGCTTGGCACAACATAGGGCACAAGGCAGGAAACAAACCCTGGGCAGGGCGCCAGCCCACCACAGGGCGTGCATAAACACACACACACACCAAGCACACACTAGGAACAATTTAGAATTGCCAATGCACCTAACCTGCATGTCTTTGGACTGTGGGAGGAAACCGGAGTACCCGGAGGAAACCCACGCCAAGATGGGGAGAACATGCAAACTCCACGTAGGAAGGACCTTGAAAATGAACCCAGGCCTCCTTACTGCAAGGCAGCAATACTACCCACTGCGCCACCGTGCCACCCTTGTAACATAAACAGAGAAACATAATTATATGTGTATATATATATATATATATATATATATATATATATATATATAGTGGCGGGCAGCTGGGACCCATGCCTGGCCGGGACACCCCTTTGAAGCTAGAGCTGGGGGAGCAGCCATAGGACCTATGCTACGTCTCCCGGAACACTTGGTGGCAGCCACCCTGGGTTGCATCGAGGCCACAGTCATGGGACTTCGGAGCTCATCCCTGTTGGGTTGTGTTGCCACCGCCAGGGGGAGCTGCAAGGCTTCCTGAGCCTGTGTGGGTGATAATGCAGCCACATCCGGAAGTGCAGCCTAATTTGGGTTAATTACTACCTGACACACTTCCGGGTGGGCTATAAAAGGAGCGTGCGGCCACAACTCAGGGTGCCAGAGATGGGAGGAGGAGGACAAAGCTGCCTGGGAGGAGTGGAGGAAGAGTGTTTTGTTTGAGTTTATTTGGTGTGCTTAGTGCAGGATTGTGTAGTGCCTCTGGGACATAGGGAAGACGTGCCCCACGGGTGAAGAAAATAAATCTTTGCGTTTTATTTTACGTGTGCCTTCGGTGTCAGTCTGTGTCGTGTCAGTGCTGATATAGCACCTTTCACAATATATATAAGCTTATCAAAATACGCAAGTCCAAATTTTAGCTATCCAAATAAAAAATAATTGCTACCAGAAGTATTCACCTCCTCCATGTCAGTATTTAGAAGATACACCCTTGGCAGCCATGTCAGCATTGAGTCTGTGTGCACAGGTCTCTTCTCCATCAGTTTGCACATCTGGACACCGCACTTATTTCTTCTTTGTGAAGCTGATCAGGCTCTGTCAAGTTGCATGTTGATCGTCAGTGAACAACCTTTATCAAGTCCATCCACAAATTCTCAACTGGATTGAGATCCAGACTCTGCCTTGACCACCATAGGATATTAACATTATTGAGTATAAACCATTCCAGTGTTGCTGTGGCTTTTTGCTTGGGGTTTTTCTCTTGCTGGAAAACAAATTAAGGTGTTGGTTCTTGGCAGACTGCATCAGGCTTTCTTTCAGAATGTCCCCATATTTTGTTGCATTCATTTTCCCCATAAGCCTTTCAGGGCCAACTGCAGAGAAGCATCCCTACATCATGATGCTGCTAACAACATGCTTCATGGTGGGGATGGTCTGTTTTTGATAATGTGCAGTATTCAAACATAACATTTTAATCTGATGACAAAAAAAAGCTTGATTTCAATCTCATCAGAACACAGAATCTCATTCCAGATTACTTCAGTTTCTGATGCCTTCTGCCAAACTGTGTATTTTTATTTACAATAGCAGTGGTGGCTCAGAGGCTAGGGATCTGCACTGGCAGTTGGAAGGTTGCTGGTTTGAATCCCATAAATGCCAGAAGTGATTCCACTTGAGCAAGGCCCTTACCCTGCAATTGCTCCATTCTGGGTGTGACGTTAACCTGCAAGCAGGTCCTCCAACTTGCAAGGTAAAATTTAGGGGGTGGTGGCAGGATTGGCATTCTAGCCACTGTAACAAAACCTCACGCTTTTTCCATTGAATTCAAATTAGTGTGGTGAACCCATTGCACGGCTGTAATCAGGCTCTAATTTGGAATCCTGAAGTGGTTTGTCGTATGGTGGAGGCAACGCACTGTACCAGTGCATGCTCTTATCTCTCTCTCTCTCTCTCTCTTTCTCTTTTCCAGTCTACATAGTCTCTCCAGTCTCAGTCACCGTATCATGTGACTCATTCAGACTTCTTATAGATCTCTTGGTGGCCTTCCTCACTCATCTACTTCTTGTCTGATCACTCAGTTCTTGTGGACAGCCTGCTCTAGGGAGTTTCACTGACTTGAGTATTTTTGTGTTGTGCTTTTCAATTGTCTTTTCAAATAAGTGCTTGGAGTGTTCTTTTGTCTTCTCTATGTACATTAGGCCATGATTCTGACTCACCACAAGTTAGACCTTCCAGTTTATGTCCTATTAAACTACAATCAATTGAAACCCCAAACAGGTGATCTCCAGTTTTTGATGTAGGGTATGTTAGATTTGCAGGCCACAGTCTCTGATTTCGTTGCTACACCATGCCAGATTACATGACTGTAAATTGCAATGCCTGCCACATTTACCGACTGAGACCCGATCTTCAACTCTGGTCATGCTTGCCTCTTTTTTTGGCAACCAATAACATTCTACCATTTCGACCCTTTTATTTCTTTTTTCCATTCTGTAATGGTATGCAAAATATGAATCATCAAACAGATAGGGTTCTCTTCTTTTTGTGATGTCCAGAGCCCCCTTGCTGCCTGAAGGAGCCAGTGCTGTACCAAAGGTGACTGTGGTGCATTCAGTCACAGTCTTTTTTTCTTGTTTCCATTCTGTTTTAGTACTTAAAACTTTAGAAATCAGACAGATGAGCTTCTCTTCTAATTTGTGAGGTTCAAATTAGACATGTCTTTATTCCACATTGCTGGGAGAGAATTCATTAGTTGTCAGCTCTCCTGCACACACACCCTGCCCTTCTGACTAAAGAGAAAATCAAACAGAGTGAGTCACAGACTAGTTGGTCACAGTCATTGGGTATGTCACAGTAAGCGATTGTCTTCACCCCGGCTGCCTCTTACTCACTAAAACTATGTAAATGAAGGCTACAACTGAAAATCTCTGGAAAAATTGCATAATGTGATATAGGCTTTAGGTGTGTTATACTGTATCATACTGCATATATGCTATCTGTTATTCTATGCTGTATATTTGTAATCAATTTAGACCACTTTACAGAGATCTTTTTTCACTTTCATTTTCTGCTTAACATATCAAACATTCTAAATGTAACATTGTATAACAGTAAAATATGAAGACTTTCAAAGGGGTGAATACTTTTTTTTATATTGACTGTATATATACATAGTACATAAAAATTGGTTTATGTGTAAAAAGCTGTCATCCAATTCATTACATAGGAAGAAAATACAGTAACATATACTGTGTGACACCTAAGTCCTAACGGAACATTCTAGAATCAGACATTGGTAGTAAAATTAAAACTAAACTCATAAGTAAAACACTGTCTTCAACTACCCAAAGATGACAACAGTGTGTAGCATGTGTTGTGCACATAGGCAAAGAAAAACAAAATAAATCCCAAAATTCCTGATATGATCACCTTAATTGGTGACTAATTATAATATAATTAACTAATTATTGTTGATTATTGTTAATGATAATGATAATCCATAGGCAGAATATAATGAATTAGGTATAGTCTCCATATATACCTAATCAGGTGAGTTCATTTGTGTGAAAGCTTAAACACTTAAGAGACTAAAGCTGCCCATCCCTAACACACGGCTCAAGAATGCACTTTAAGCAAGCTTATTCTTCATGTTATTATCATTAATATTGGTAAGAGAAGTGGCTTTAATGATTAATCCTATATACTAAATCAATCAATACGAAATTAAGAAGAAAAATTGTCTCTTCCCTATAAGATACTATTAAAGTTACTTTAGGGATAAAGTGTATACAAAGCATGCCACTTGTCTATTAATTTTTTTGACAAAATATACCGTGAATACGTATTCCCACAAGGTTTCTGATGGACATTGGTATGTCTACTCCATCTCCAGAGACTCTGGACTCAATTAGAGCCTACAGTGAATCTTCTTCATTATAACATTTGCCAAGTTATAACCCGCAAAATAATTGGCTCCTACTGAGCCTGTGAAATCAGTACCTCTGACAGTGTGATACCATTCTTCTCTTTGATAAAGATGACTTGATCTGAAGCTTGCTGCTGTCCCAGTGTTTCAGAGAAAGAGGACCCAGTAGCTAACCAGAGCTGTGGTTAAAAAGATAATTCATTAAACACACTAAAACTGTAAATTAAACTTTTATATCTTTAAAAAGGAAGATCTTAGACTCAGTTTTATTATATATCGAATACCTTATCCTTTAGCATAATAATGGCCCCATTAAAATGTCCATCTATCCAACTTCTGTACCTAATTTTTGTATTAAACATCACCACGGAATCATCTATAGTATCAGCTTTAAACAAAAGGCAAAAATTGAACTGCAAACCTCTGCAGCCAAACAATTTAGATTTACCACTCACCCCAAAGAGTTAAAAGGCTGAAGCTGCCTGGTGAAGGCCCGAGCAGACACATGAAGGGTGAATAGACAGGGACCTGCCTGGGTACTGAGCCCCTGTCCCAGGAGGTTTGTTGCAGTAGAGCTGTGCCACCATGATGCTGCTCTCTCTTTCACTTTAATATGTGTAAAAATACTTGGCTAAGATTAAAAAAGATGCAAAGATGTCATTTTAATTACTGTTTATTTGGTACAATGCTAGCTTTGCAGTGATTTAAAAAAATTCAGTGTCACAAAACACAACAAGAAAAATAAAATCAACATTCAACTGAGGACACTGTGATGTAGTGGTTAATGCTTTGGTATTTGCAGCTCAAAACTTGAGGTTGTGGGTTCACATCTTGCTGCTGACACTGGGTGACCCTGAGCATGTCACTTCACCTGCCTGTGCTGCAGTTGGAAATAACAAAATAAAGAATAAAAATTGATCTCAAATGTTTGTTAATGTATGTATATTGCCATGGATAGTGGCATCAGCCAAATGATCTACATGCTCCACAAATCCTACTCCCACCTGGACAAAGCCAACACCACAGTCAGGATGATATTCTTTGACTTTTCCAATCCTTATAACACTATTCTGCTTCATTGACTGGGAAAAATGTTCAAAGTTTGCATCTTGATGCCCCAACAGTCTCCTGGATCTGTGTATAAGAAATGATGGTGTGCAATACTGGAGCACCTCAGGGAGCTGTCCTGTCTCCCTTCCTGTTTACCCTCCACACAATGAACTTCCAGTATAATACCTGTGATTGCCAGAAATTTTCAGATGACTCTTCCATCATAGGCTGCATTAAAAATGGAAATGAGTCTGAATACAAGAAGGTTGTGGAGGACTTTGTCTTGTGGTGCTGGAACAAAAACTTGCAACTCAACTTCAGCAAGACAAAAGAGATAGTCATGAACTTCTGGTTTGACAAATAGCCTCTGAGAAAAGTTATTATTGACGGAGAGCACATGGAAGTGGTACAGAGCTACAATTACCATGGGGTTCACATAAATGACAAATGTTCTCTCAGTCCATAGTGGCCAATGTGGTGTTCTACGCTGCAGTCTCCTGGGGAAGCAACTTGAGCTCAAAAGAAGCATAATGCCTGAGCAAACGTATCGGGAAAGCCTGCACCATCATAGGACGAACTCTGGACACACTGAAAGCTGTTGTGGAAGAGGATGATGGCAATCCCCTACATCCTCTCCCGGAGGTGTTGTCTTGGAGCATTTAGACATGGGCTCATTCTACCACGGTGTAGTAAGAAGTGCCTCGGGGGATTGTTTCTGCCCACTTCTATCAGGCAATTCAGTACTTCCTCCTGTTGTACTTGTGAAATATCTACACAATAAACATTTATTTATTTTTATTTATTTGTTTATGTCTCAACTGATTGATTGCTTGGCTATTTTATTTGTCCTATGAGTCTGTATCCTTTTTTATGTTTCTTCTGCTGTATGGATTTGAATTTCCCCAAGGAATTCATAACTATCTAATCTAATCTAATCTAATCTAACTCTAAGTATTAATAATAATAACTTGGTACCAAAAACTGACATATTTCAGCAAATTATATAATTTCAATTCTAGAGAAATAATTTAATCACAGTGGTTTATTAGGGTGAATACCCTTCCATATAGTGCTACATACGATATACAGTTAGTCAGTCAGTCATTATCCAACCCACTATATCCTAACACAGGGTCACGGGGGTCTGCTGGAACCAATTCCAGCCAACACAGGGAACAAGGCAGGAAACAAACCCCGGACAGGGCGCCAGACCACCGCAGATACCATATACAGCGATAAACTGATGCATGCTGTACACATTTTTCACACTTGCAGCACAAGCAGATTACATGAGTTGCTCAGGGATAAACTCCCACCTGTTAGAGACATCTACAAGTCCTCTGCTTCAATAAATGTTACTTTTTAAGCAGTGCTGTATTCTTCCTAAATTTCTATCTTCCATAATCCTGTTTAGGGTAAACTCTTGAAAGAGCACCAGCGTCTAATCAACACCCTGACATGCAGTAATAGCATCCCTGCTGCTACTGGCTTCCTGCCTCATTCAGCTTAGTTAGAGGAGTCCTAACCCACCTTATGCACAATGGGAAAATGGAACCCTACATTACATAAAATTACAGAAAATTATATTCAGTATACAAGTAACAACTCAAAAATTTTCCAGTATATTGAAGTCCTTCATTACTACTTTCCTCAGCTAGCACTCTCTTTAAAATAATTGCTAGTTCTTCTAAATAGCTGCAGTCCCACTATAATACTTTTTATGTTTTTCTCTCCTGAAATACAGTTCCAAGTTCCGGAGAGTTGGTGCCTTTCTCAGTACCATAGTATATAAGGCAGAAGTCACCACAAGGTGGGGCATCAGTCCATTACAGGGCTCAGTCACACACCTATATTCACTCGTACAGGTCCAGTCCAGAGTCACTAATTAACCTAATTTGGAACACCTTTGGATGTGGAAAGTGCAGACCACACACAGGCAGTCTCTGTAGCTTATGAGGTTGGCAGCTGTAACTAAGTAGTTCCTAACACTGGCATTGTGTTGAGATTTGGAAATCAATAAAATTTGTCACAAAATGTAAGTTTCTTTCGGTTATCCTTTGATTCAAAGGTAGTGCAAGGCTCAGTTCCTCAGCCTCTGGGCCACCCTGAATTAAAACACATGTCAACAAATATTTTGACAGCATTTATTGTCTGCTATTAGTTAAAATAAAACAGCTCTCTGTTTGATTTTTAGTGACAGGACTTCTCTCTGTTTTATGTGCCTTTGATCATCAACCACATCCCTGTATGGCATCTTCAGTGTTCCCAGTATGTCTTTAGAGAAAATGAAATACCAACACCAGTATTCTGCGCTGATAGGGTGTTTGTATTGAGATTAAGATGAGCACTACAGTAAATTTAATTTCTTTGTGAAGGAAGCGTTGGCTTATCCTGAAACCATGCTGGGTTCAAGCTCCTTTAATGTAGTACAGCCTCAAAAGTGGACTATTACCAAAGGCAGGTGGCAAAGGGGAGAGAGTAATGAGTGGATATAAAGACAATTCTGCACCCAGACACTCATTACTTTCTGCTTCGCATGCCCCGATTTCTAACAGCCCAGGGCTTGCTTGTTCTTTCTTTCTTTCTTTCTTTCACAGATACTAAAGTATTGCTTCTATTCTAATATTGCTTCTGATTCTTTATGAGAGCTATAATACTGCTATTGTTCCATATTAAAATGTGCATGACAGAGACGGTATAATTCAGTATCTCTTGCACAGCCCTGATGCATTTGGACAATTGGAGAATGGCTTGGCTGATATAGCAGAGATATAAAACTAGACATTGATTTTCTAATTGGTGAGCTAGGCCTGAGGAATCTTTTTTTTAAAAGGCTATTAATTTATATACACACATTTAAAAAATGATCAGCAGTACTAATTTATTTGGTAACATATTACAGTGGTTGGAGGGATCCATACTGACAAAAACAGTGCAGCACAGTATGTCAGTGTGGGCATACAGCGACCTCTCGGGGGCAGGATATCCTGTAATGCCAGGACAACATTCCAGACAAGAAAAAACATGCAATATTCATCAAGAAAGACCCCCAACATATTTAGAAAGTGAAGCCACAGAGAGACGGCAGGGGGTCACAAGAACCCCTGGCCAGGTTTTCCAGTCCAGAGTGAGCTCATTGGGACTGGCAGGAGGCTAGCATTTCTTGCTCAACTGATAGTGGGCAGTATGCAATACTCTGACATGTTTCTAACAGGGAATAAGCAGCTAACAAGCTGTCTGAGAGACGTTGTTATTTCAGTCCTTTCAGGTCTACTGAAGGTTTACAAATGCAGGAACATCAGTGGCCACTAAAGAGAGTTGCAGCATGGTGTCCCTATAGCAAATATATTGGTTGTTCCTGACATAGGAGGGGGGTTTAAAAATGCCCTCTTACCATGAAGGAGAACTAGAGAGAAGGACTTACCAGTGGGAAGAAGGCACATGGGAAGTAAAAAAAAGGAGAAAAGTAGCAGATGGAAAAAAGGGAGTGCAGTTCATTGTGCTCAAATGGTGGGCATGTGGTGAGGCACCCCACTGGCTTGATGGGGGTTCACGATCTTTATTGGGAAGCAGAGCATGTCAAAAGAGTTTTTGTTTTACTTCTGTTGTTTTGTATTTTGATTTCACCTTATATGAGTCCTTGCTTTGTGAGCATTATTTTCAATAGACCCTCTATTTTTCAATATGTATGTTTACAGAATATAATAAACTGTGTAATAACTGTGTTTCATATAATATACTGAATTGGTAAATTACCATATACTTACATTACTTCTATGAAGATCTTTAAAAACCTAATTAACAAAGACCTACAGCTATGCAAAAATATTTGGTGTTTATTCCTGTATATTTGATTGTATGTGTTGTATGTTATGCTTTAAACCTTTAGATAAACTGGTTTAAGTATATTTATAAATGTGCATAGCTCTGCGGAAAAATAAATATTTGGTATGAAACATAAATTAAATTGAAATGAAAAATAATTATGCATTATAGACGCTGTTGTTTTTTTTGATTTGTTGTTATTGCTCACTCTTTTTTCACAAGTATTGAAAAGAAAAAGGACCAGCACTACACAGCAGTACCTTTTATATAACATCTGAAATAACATTTTTTGAAAATTTATTACATTAATACTACAAGACCATTTGTTATTCTGCTTTTTTGTCTCATATTAGATATACACTCACAGAGCAAATTATTAGGTGAATCAGTCAGTCAGTCAGTCATTATCCAACCCGCTATATCCTAACACAGGGTCACGGGGGTCTGCTGGAGCCAATCCCAGCCAGCACAGGGTGCAAGCCAGGAACAAATCCCCGGGTAGAGTGCCAGCCCACCGAAAGGCATACACACACACTCACACACCAAGCACCCACTAGGGACAATTTAGGATCGCCAATGCACCTAACCTGCATGTCTTTGGACTGTGGGAGGAAACCAGAGCACCCGGAGGAAACCCACGCAGACACAGGGAGAGCATGCAAACTCCACGCAGGGAGGATCCCGGGAAGCGAGCCCAGTAGGTGAATCTGTGTATCGGGTAATTATCTAATCAGCCAATTATGTGGCAGCAGCACACTGTATAAAATCAAACTGCTACAGGTCAGGAGCTTCAGTTAATGACAACAACATTTACTTATATAGCACATTTCCATGCACACAATGTAGCTCAAAGTGCTTTACAAGGTGAAATAAAAGGAAGTTAATATAAAACATAAATAAACAAGATTAGGCAATAATATTATACAGTATGTAACAAAGAAAAAGGTAAGATCAAATGGTAAGGAGGACAGAAAAAAATAAAAAAGACTCAAAAAAATTCCAGTTAGGCCGAAGAAAAAACAAAATCTGCAGGGGTTCCAAGGCCAAAATACCACCCAGCCCCCACTGGTCATTCTACCTAACACAGATGATATAAATCAGTCTTCATAGTTTTCATATTTCACATGGAAAATTTTAAAGATAATACTCATGTGGACATCTGGGACACTCGCCAGTCAAGCCATAAATGCAGGAGGCAGCATGGTACCATGATCAGGTGCACCAGAAAAGACAGCAGAGAATAGTAGAGATTAGTACAGAATCGCAGAACCCAGAGGAAAATGATAATTCAATGCCATTATAGACTAATAGAGATACAACTAAAATATAGCTACAAAAAAGCTATTTTAAAATACTGGATTTTTACCACTTTTTTAAAATGTTCCAAAGTATTAGCATGGTGATTTTCTTTTGGGAAAGTATTCCATATTTTAGATACATTCAAACCTCAAACTCCAAAATATTGAGATTATTTGAAGCTTTGTAAACCATTAGTAGTATTTTACAGTAAATTCTAATTGACATGTGTAACCAATGTAAGGATGCTAAAACTGGTGAAATGTGCTCAGATTTTCTTTTTCTAGTTAAGATTCTGGCTGCTGAATTCTGCGCTAACTGTAACTAATTGATCTCTTTCTTAGGTAGTCCTGTAAGGAGTGTATTACAGTAATCTAGGTGACTGAAAACAAAAGCCAGAACTAGTTTTTCAGCATCTTGTAAAGTTATAAGAGGTTGTCACACATGTGCCCTTAGAAGGCAGCCAACAAGCCCTAAGGTGAGTGATAAAGGGATAAAGGGTTGATTGAACGTACTAATGCCTCTCTTTCATCATTAACAGAACAAAAGAAGATAAACAATAACTAACCATCCATATTTCCAGTCACTTAAAATGGCTTACACTCAATAATCCCAGGTCTGTATTCCAGCGATTATGTCACTTCCGGCCCCCTCCATGATGATGTAATTTCCGGATCACCGAGATGACGTCACTTCCTATCCACCATAATAATGTCACGTCTGGTCCTCAATGATGACATTACTTCCGCCTATCTGCTTGTGATGTCATTTCCTGTCAACCTCATTTCCTGCCACCATATTGTATAAAAACCCAATATATTCAATCATCAACTGTTAAATGTTCTTACTTTTTATCCTTTTTTGGCATTTTTCAATTTTTCATTCCCCAACTCTTTGTGAAACTTTGTGAGTCTTTATTTTTATCACAAGGTCTAACTTTACAGTAGTTAGACAAAAACCGGAATGGGGAAAAATGTGATCTGAGTGATTTCAAGTGTGGCGTGACTGTTGGTGCCACACTGGCTGGTTTTTACTATTTCTATAACTGCTGATCTCCTGGGATTTTTACACACCACAGTCTCTACAGTTTACTGCAGTGAGCAGTAGTTCTGTAGATGGAAATACCTTGTTGATGATGGAGGAGAGTGGCCAGACTGGTCTGAGCTGACAAGAGAGGATATGGTAACTTAGATAACCACTCAGTACAGTTATTGTGGGCATAAAGGCATCTCAGAGTACATAACACGTTGAACCTTCAGGTGGATGGGCTACAACAGCAGAAAACCATGTTGGGGATATACTCCTGTCAGCCAAGAACAGTAAGGTGAGGCTGTAGAGGGCTCAGGTTCACCAAAACTGGACAGGTGAAGACTGGAAAAATGTAACCTGGTCTGATGAATGTCAATTTCTGCTGAGGCACGCAGATGGCAGAGTCCTGGCTGGTTATAGTGGTGTGATGGTGTGGGGAATGTTTTTTTGGTACACTTTAGGCCTGTTAATACCAATCAATCACATCTCTTGAATGATACAGCCTATGTGATTATTGTTACTGACCATGTTCATCCCTTTATGGCCCCAATGTACTCATCTTCTAATGGCTACTTCCAGCATGATAATGCACCACGTCACAAAGCAAAATTCATGCACAAACTGGTTTCACGAACATGACAATGAGTTTGGTGTTCTTCAGTGAACTTTCCATTCACCAGATCTGATCCGATAGCACACCAGCATGCTTTGGGATGTTGTAGAACAGGAGATTCGCAGCATGAATGTGCAGCTGACAAATGTGCAGAAATTGTGTAATACAATCGTATAAACGTGCACCAGAATTTCAAGGGAACATTTCCAACATCTGGTGGAATCCATGCCACAAAGAAAATTAGGTTAGACCAAAATTATACTTTTATTTAGTAAAATGTTATTATCAAACAATGTTTGGTACACTTACAGGTCAGTCAGTCTTTAAAGAGGTATCTAAAAATTGAAGTCAGTAGTCAGTAAATGCTTTCTCATGATAAGATTAAACAAAAGCAGGACATTTTCAGATGGGTTCTTATAAAATCAGGTTCAGACTTTCTTTTCCACTGAGTATGATATGAAAAGACAGTCATCTAGCAATCGAATTAACAAAGAAATAAAAGCATGATATAGGATATGTGGGAAATCAGATTGTAAATTCTACAAAGAAAAGCACTAATAAACACTTGTGTCTAAGATCAGAAAAAACAATAAAATTCATTTAATATAGATTAACCGTTCTCCAGTTATTTCTGTTTCAATCCAAATATTCTACTATTTTCCCTCGGTCTAGAAAAGTGAGTAATTCCAACACCTTCCTGAAATTCATATGTATTCATTTTCTCTTATACTTTCATGTCACCCAATAAAACATTTCATGTGCCACTAGTTATGTATCACCCACATCAAAGCTCATTTTGCTAAGAAAGATAAATGTGAACTGTGAATTGGTGAATACATCCAGGTCTGAGCCGCGGCAGCTGAATAATGAAGGTGGCCTCCGTTTGTAAATTGTCTCTTCCTGGCAGCCCTGTGCACTAGTGTGTTTAATGTGTGACAGCAGCACGAAAGTGACCCTTAAATTATTGTAATTATCTCTTTTACACTCAAGACACCAACATTTTATGTTTAAAGACTCTTTTCAGCATGTGTTGAGCTTTGGTCTTGTGGGGACATTAATAGAAAACACAGAAAAGATTTTATTTAAAATGTCTGCTATGGATCAACTACAGAAAGCCTTTTATATGGATGTACTGCCGCTTACATTCACGTTGCACTTACGTCAGATTTTTATTTGGAGGTTGTATAGAAGTACAAATTGCCAGCCGAGAGACTCTAAGGCATGAAAGTCTCTTTTGTCAGCCTGTGCCACCTCAGTGAAAAGACAACTTCTTTTGGCGCAAGTGTCAATAACTGATAGGTGACAGTTGACAGTGAGACCTGATAAAAGATGGTTTGACAGATACTAAGTATGGATTTGCAGAAGGATTCTGTATTTCAGGGTTTATGGAAGGAGCATCTATAAAGCTATAATTCTAGTGGGCAAAAATATTTTAAAGAGCTCCTCCAATTCAATTCAATTCAATTTTATTGTCACACGAGTGAAATTTGGTTTGTCAGGAGGTTTTACAGAGAGAGATGATGACATAACATTCAAAGCACATCAATAAAGAAGACAGCCATCAAACAAACTTAGTACAACTAAATAAAAATATAGAAATGAGTATAATACTTATGGTGAACATTAGATCATATGTATGAGACGATAACAGTAAACCAACATTTAGACTGGACTGACTATTGAAGGAAATACTAACTGTTCATCCTATGATGTAAGCCTATTTAGAAGGTCAATATTAGTCAGAATGAAAGAGTATTTGAACCGGTTGCCTTTTATCCATGGAACCCTAAATGTGTGACCTGATGGCAACAACTGAAACTGAGAATGTACTGGGGGAGTCCTGTCTGACAAAATACACTCTTGCTTATTAAACAGCTCTGCAAGATTAGACTGTTGAAACCTCATTATTTTTTGCTCTATTTTACAATTTGATGTATCCTGTTTTTGTTGCCGGTATTAACATTTCTAAACCAGGCCAGCAGAATACGACAAAAGACAGACTTAATTAAAGATTTACAAAAGAGTGATGTAAAGGCAGAACTCACCCTAAATAGACTTGGCGTCCTTAGATTGTAGAGGTGCTGTTCCCTCTCATTGTAGATGGCTTCAGTGTTTTCCTTAAAAGATAAGTTAGATGTTTTCAACTCAGTTATTTCTTCACAATCATGGTGTATATATATACTGAGTATACTTTATACATAAAATATATGTTGTTGTACCTTGCATAACTGAATAACCTTTATGGCACAATAACAATTCAATACATTTATGGTCTCTACAGTATTTAGATTTAATAATCTTCATGTGGGAAAAGGCTAACTCGCATAAATAAGTAGAGCCGAATAATGCAGTCAAGGAGGTAGCTCTTGGAAGGACTTCTTTTAATGATCGAGTGACTCACCCGGAACGATGCTTCTGTGTCTCTGCCTTTGCTTTTGAATTCAGCCGAGTGAAAAATGACGGCTGTCCGATTAACTGCGATTTTAGTTTCCTCTCCTTTCTCTTTCTTAGATCGCTTTTTGGAAGGAAGTCAGTTTCGTAGTTTTTATGAACAGTTCGAAAGTGCCTTTCCACATTTTCCTTCTTTGTAATAGCAATGATAGATTGACAGATCAGACAAATGCACTTCGATTGTTACATTGTGAAAGAATAAAATCCTCTTCCAATTCCACATCCAGCCCATACCCTACCCAAATAATTTTTTTTAAATCACTTCATTAGTCGATATAAATTGAAAGGCTAACTAGATCCCAGCCGGAGTTTTGCAGTAGCTCGCGCGTTTGATCGTGTGTGCGGGATGACCAGTGTCTTAAAAGAAAGGAGATCTCAGACTGGCTGCCCTCTATGTCAATCAAGTGGCAAATGCCGTGGGAGGATATATGATAGACTAACATTTAAAAATTTTTTTTTTGAATGCAACACGATCCACCTGCACTACCTTTGCAATCTACCGGTCGATTGCGATCGACACATTGGGCACCCCTGGTCTAAAGTAAAGGTAAAGTAAAGCATTTTTAATACATTTTAAAAGTATCTTGTCTGTTCTTGCAGCTTACAATAGGGCTCTATGGATCCCTCAGTGATAAGAAAGCTTTATACATTCTGAAGCTCAAGGCTGTGCCAGTTGCCCCAACCCCACAAGTTTCTCCACACAGCACACCTTTATTTACAGGTTGGAAAGCACTTTCTTCGCTCCCCATAAGAGCACAATGTTCACAGCACCAAGGACAGTCTTTCTTGTCTCCAGTCCGGCTTAGAGGCTTTGTCCTTCGTCCTCCCGACTATGGCCATTGAGTAGAGGTGACTGGCCACTTTTATAAGGCCCCCGGAAGGACTCCAGGTGCTCAACGATCTTCTTCCAGCTGCACTTCCTGGTGTGGCGGAAGTGCTGCCCAGCAGGTTCCTGTAAATGTCTAGGCACCACCTGGCCGTAGCTATGAGCCCCAGCAGGGTTAAGCTTCCATACTTCAAACCCGTGGCTCCGCTGTAAGCCAAGGGGGCTGCCCTCTATCGGTCTGGGAGAGAAACTGTCCTGAAAATACTCTCTCCCCCAGTCCATCCATTGTGACATTCGGCATTTGTCAAGCGTTGTAAGCATACAACCGGTTTTATCGATAATTTCGCATCCAGCTTTTGAGAGTTTAAACATTCATAAACATCAAAGTGTCCACTACTCAAATCGTCACCTGTGAATCTAAGATGTTTAAGAGGCATTGGCGGTTGTCGAAAGGTGTAAAATATTTGTCCATTTCGGTACACTTGAAAGCGACAACCGAACAATTCACCGGCAGCCATCAACTCACATGCAGAACCATAAGTGAAGGGCTTAAGCATTTCACTCTTCTAGTGCTCCTGTGTAGAATAATTATCTCCTGTACCGTCATCAGTCCACACCTTGAACCTGTCCCAGTCATTCAATACATAAGACACAATGTTCCTCCAGATATCAAGAGTGAGCCTGATATGGCCGTGCAATATGTAACACAGAGAATGGAAAATGCAGGTGCCATTTCCGGGCATGGAAACCACTTGGTAAGTGATAGTTCTTTGATCGATGGTGATCACCTCGATAGACATGTTAATGGGGGTACGGTTGGAACGATAAAGGAAATGAGTACCTGAATAATGTAAACTAAGTCTAAATACCTATACAATAACTATAATCGTAATAAACAAACAATAAAACAGTGGAGAAGCCGTGGGTTAAATAAAAAGGCTGCAGTTATCAGCAGGGAGACATGAATCCGTGGCAAAGCAAGGAAGGGAATAAAGAGACCGGAGCGATGGACAGCCTTATATAGGCAGGCAGCCAACAACGTGGAAGGTGTGGGGATGAGGGACACAATGCCGCCTCACACGGCGACCGAGTTGCAGGCTATGGACGTATATATGTACGTAAGTAGGATTCAGTTAGAGATGGGAACCCGTGTACCAAATTTCTTGAAGATGGGCCCATAGGTAACAAAGACCGTTGGAAAGTTCAATATGGCAGCCGACAGTGGCGTCATACCACCGAAATAAATACGCATTACATCGGTTTCGGTTAGCGCAGGGAAGCCGCCTACCAAATTTCGTGAAGATGGGGCCATAAATAAGAAAGTTTAACATGGCGGACATTGTCGACCGCTATGACCGTTACGCGTAGAATTTCTAGATGAAACCTGCTTAACTTTTGTAAGTAAGCCGTAAGGAATGAGTCTGCCAAACTTCAGCCTTCTACCTACATGGGAAGTTGGAGAATTAGTGACGTTGGAAAGTTCAATATGGCGGCTGACAGTGGTGTCATACCACCGAAATAAGTACGTATATCGATTTCAGTTGGCGCAGGGAAGCCGCCTACCAAATTTCGTGAAGATGGGGCCATAAATAAGAAAGTTTAACATGGCGGACGTTATCGACCGTTATGACTGTTACGCGTAGAATTTCGAAATGAAACCTGCTTAACTTTTGTAAGTAACCTGTAAGGAATGAGCCTGCCAAATTTCAGCCTTCTACCTACACGGGAAGTTGGAGAATTAATGATGAGTGAGTCAGTGAGGACAACAAAGACCATTGGAAAGTTCAGTATGGCGGCCAACAGTGGCATCATACCACCGAAATAAGTATGTACATCAGTTTTGGTTAGCACAGGGAAGCCGCCTACCAAATTTCGTGAAGATGGGGCCATAAATAAAAAAGTTTAACATGGCAGACGTTGTCAACCGTTATGACCGTTACGCGTAGAATTTCAAAATAAAACCTTTACCTACACGGGAAGTTGGAGAATTAGTGATGAGTGAGTGAGTGAGTGAGTCAGCGAGTCAGTCAGTGAGGGCTTTGCCTTTTATTAGTATAGATACATTACAAAATACATTCCAATTGATGGAACACTGCAAATATTAACGCTGACGTCTACTTTGATTATTTAGATTTCAACCCATCTTAGATGGGTAGCACAGCTAGTTTAGGAATAATAGAGTTACACAACTCAACTTTTGTACTATGTTTAAAGTTAACAGGGAAATGCTGAACAAGTTGCAAACTCATTTAGATTAATGTTTTGTTAACCATGACCTCATTTGAAAATGTTATTTTTTAAAAAATGTTTTTTAAGACAAGGTAAATGAACTGCATTGATTAATTATTTTTGAAGTACTTTATTCTTTGCCTAGCACCATCAGTCCAGTGACTAAGTGGCTCCTCGTACTACCCCTTCAAAAACAATACCTTCATATCTTACCACCTGTTTCAAAGACTTTATTTCTCTCTGCTTTACTGAAAGTGAAGCTTTCACTAACCATTTACACTGGTAGTGATATACCTCAGGAATGTGTTCAGTTTTGAATGACTTTTATTGTTTTATTAACAACTAGCCATGGTTCCTGTCAAGGACAGGCAATAGAATAATTTAAAAATATTTGCTATCTCTTGCCCTACGTGCACCTTCAGCACCTTTCCTGTCCATTCTTGTGTGTATTCTGAATGTCTCTTCACCTGCGCTCTCTCTCCCGTAAAGCCTGCTTCTCAGACTCTGTCTTTATTTGCAAGGCGCCTTTCTCGCCTCCGTCTGGTTTTATACTTTCCTTCTTTGAAGGCAATTCTCTCAGTGTACACCTTTATTTCTCCTCATGCGTCTCACACTCACACTTCCTTGTTTGATCGCGTCACCAAAATCAAACTAACCAATCAGATTGCTCTGGACACACAGACTTTAGTGTTTTATTATATAGTAGATGTGTTTGCTTTCTATTTTACTCTTGTAGTATTATTTGTGTAAGAAATATTATTGAATGAAAGTTGAAATGTTTATTGTTTTTAGTTTGTGGATAACTCTGCTATCATTATGGTGATAAACCTCTCCTTGTGTCCCAGTATGGTAACAACATGTTCATTTGGGTCCTCAGATCAAAAGGTTTAAGAAACTCCGGGGTTCACAGTGCCGTGAGTGCTGCAGCTGAAAACGCTGGATGGTTCTTATGTGAGGGCGGTTGTGCTGGTCACTGGTGGCTACTTAACAACGCTATCGACAGCTACAGAAGACATACAGAATGTAACGTAACACTGATTTAGCCAACTTGTTAATTTTAGAGGGTTGGTTAGTGTAACTATGAAGCTAAGTTTGCTGCATTACTTAAGTTACTGTATATGCTGCCTGTATCTAAAGTTAGTTACATGATTATATTCAGCCTCTTTTTGACACATACAATAATTGTGTCATTTCCAATTCATTTGTAAATGGCTATGCCTGACTGTCAGGAGGATGTACAGTGAACATAAATATGTGTATATTAAGGTATGATTGTATATTAATATACTCTAGTAACTCTTAGGTAAATGATTTATATGTTTTACTGTGGTAAGTTTACTGCGAAGTAAAATAAAAAACTAAATCTGGTTTGTGGTGCCTTTTAGTTAAACCAGAACAATAACATTTTGCAATTTCCAATTCAGTCTTAATTATAAGATAATGATATATAGAATATATAGCCCTATGAGGTTATAATTATTAAATACAACATTCATCAGCAGTGGTTTACTGCAGATGATTCCTTCTAATTGGAATTTGGCAAATTTGTATTCAGTAAGCCAATTAATAACCTGATTTCTGCTCCCTTTAATATAATATTGCTATACATAATCCTACTAAAATAATAGTAATTGTTATATCTTGCCAATGCTGTAGCACTATGTGTGTCACCCCTGAAATTCAATGGCCCGAAACGGCTGCTAAAAATGTTCTGGAGGTGCCCCTGCCAGTTATAAAACGGGGAAGAACCACCGGCCAGGAATCTCAATGACTTGTCTTTTCTTATCCTTGTGAAGGACCTCCCTCAAAACACTGTATGAAAGTTGTGTTCTGTTGTTATCTCCAATGACCTAACAGGTTTAGAAAGAAATACACCAACATGAGAGAAAGAGAAAAAGAACCAAGAACATGGAGAAAAGGACCAAAGGGATGAGCCTGCTTCACAGGAACCAGCTCATTTCATTGGGACTTCCCCCTAAAAGTACCACAACTGGTGAGGGGCTTCTTGTCACAGCACTCTTTTTCCAATAATTTAATAATTATTTGGTGTTTTCTCAAACCTTTTTAGTGTGTTTCATTGACAAGGTAAAAAGGGAATCACCACCGTTTATCCAAATCTCCTTTGAATGCTGTCATGTACTTCTGCTTCCAATAAAAGCATGACCTTCTCAAACTGGCTTAACCAAATTCAGAATAATAATTTATTCCTCAAGACATCAGACACATGGCAGGAACCATTCATTTCCATCACACACACTCATACTGGACCAGTTTAGAGTCGCTAATTAACCTACTATGTATGTCTCTGTGGATGTGGGATGAAGACTGAAGTATCCAGAAAAAGTCGACACCTATACTAGGAGAACAAGCAAACCCAACAGAGACAGTGACCAGGACACTGGAACTGTGAGGCAGTGACATTAAACACTACTCTTAAATTAAAGCACAGCTGAAATATTTCCATTTTATTACGTGCTGCTGCTTAATCTGGCTTAGTAATAACTTGTATTAACGTTTAAAACAAGATAACTGGTGATAGGAAATGCCCAATGACTGCATTAGATTTTATGCTGTTGTAATCATATAATTCAGTCAAGAATATCCATCCATCCATCCATTATCCAACCCGCTATATCCTAACTACAGGGTCACGGGGGTCTGCTGGAGCCAATCCCAGCCAACATGGGGCGCAAGGCAGGAAATAAACCCCAGGCAGGGTGCCAGCCCACTGCAGTCAGTCAAGAGTAAAGAATGTTAAATACTAATTTGAACAAACAACTAATAAAGCGATAAAATAAGAACAACAGTTGAGCACGGCTGTTAAGTTGAATATTATGATGACTTTACTTACACAGTTATTTCAGACTCTGTACATCATAAAACCTGATTGACTGTAGCCAAATGCAAAGTAACAAAGCAACTGCTGCTGTTTCCACTGAACACAAAGAATAAATACAAATGGTTGAATCATTTAGATAATGATATGACGTGTTATCAGGTCAGAGAAGTTACTGTGAATACACAGGCAGCAGATAACAAATAGGCTTGTTTCAGTAATGGACTGAACTCTAACTGCTACTGGGTTGAATGTCTGTAGCAAGCCTTCATCAACAGTGGAAAAATGAAAGGGTAGAAGGTCATTTGTAGAGAGGGCAATTCTTCCCTTTTACTTTAATAGGTGTATGATATTACTCAGTTACAGGATCCTGTAGTTACAAGGACAAATTCAGGGTTAGACAAGCCATGCAATCCCAATGAAGCAGAATTACCAGAATCCTCTCTTGTGATCTACTTGGTGTTGATCCACAAAATGGGCATCACCTGAAAACAGGAAAAGAACTAATCAAGAATCACGCTTCAAAAGCCACTCATCACTTCTCAGATACTTGAGTTACTTTATTATGTAGCAGAGCCCTTTCTGAAAGCTGTAGGTACAAGGTAGGGACCTCCAAATTGATGCGACACAAGTCCTGTGCAGGATACACTCTCTTATTTGACCATGAGGGGACAGTATAGGGATGCCTCTCAACCTAGCAAACCGTCTTTAGAATGAAGAACCTTGAGATCCCAGAATAAAACCATAGAAACATACGAGCTGTAAGCCCTTTAGCTGACAATCACTCCAAAGTCCACAGCTACTGCTGTAACACTGAACCACACCCTGTGAAGAAATCAATAAAAGCAATAAGTAACAAGTTATATGCATAGGACAGTGGTAGCCATTAATGCGTTAATAGCCCGCTCTTCACTTGAATTCCCACGCTGTAAGTGAATAAGTGGAACAAACTTTTATTACAATATTTTTTTTTTAAATAAGTGCTAATTCCTTTCTGTTCCTACTTCTTTATTAGTTCAACAGTATTGAACTCCGAGCAAAATAAAAGTCACATAGCTTGAAGCAAAAATGGAAATTTTATTTCTTTTTGTACACGGACAGTTTAACAAAAGATAGTAACCTGGAGAACTTTGAATAAATTAATATCTAACATGCAGTTACCTATGTTGTCATAAAGATGTCTAGACTACAGTGAAGGAAAAACACAGAATCCTCATCCTTTAACCTTGGTATATAGCCAGAGTCAACATTATGTTATAATATTTTCAGCAGTTAGATATGTTACATCACGCTTTTTAAATGGCTACAAAAAATGTAGGCCATGGTACTCAGTGGCTGTTAGCTAACTGAATAAGCAAATTGGAAAGCATATTTCCTTTTTGTTTTTATATATTCCTTTGTTTTGTCAAGGATGGGTGTCTGGGGGACATCTTCAGGGTTCTGATAAGACAAACAGAATCACGCAGTGAACACTAATCACCTCTCCTTTTCCATCTGCAGCTCTGAAGTTCACTGGAATTGTGATTCAGTTTTCTGCTTCCATTCTGAACCCTTGCCCTTCCACGTTAGCAGTATAAAAATCCAGAAGCCACTGGGAAGTCAGGGTACATTCTGGACCATTAATTGAAGAGGATGGAACTTACCCTCAGCTGCTTTCATTTTCTTGGGTTGGCTTATGCCTGTTTTGCACCCACATGTGCACTTTATTTTCACTCTTTTCAACATCATCAATTCTTTGTTTTGCCTGACATCTGCTTCTTAAACCCTAGTCAACAAGATGGAACTGCCATAAACTTAAGTGGACCTCAGGGGTATCACCTAAAATATGTAGCAAAAAACTAGGCAAGTACGAGTCCAAGTTGTGACTCAATGGACATACCTTCCAGAAAGTGAAGGCTTTGCGCCATACCATGGAAGCACTGAAGGTGGAACAAGCTTTAGGATCACCACAGATTCTTGTCCTGTTACACCCCTACTGTGATATTGAAGTCTTTTTGTTAGATATACCTGCCCAACAGAACAATGGAAGCAGATCCCACATCCTAGGGAGGTACAAGGGGCATATTATGACCTAGACCAGAAAAGGAGAAATGATTAGTGATTGATTAGCTGCAACGACTCTCACAGTCCCGTTTTCCCACTTCCATCTGACAGAAGGTACTGTAGCAACCAAACAGTTCTGCCAGGTTCTGCAATATCTTCTACCCCTTAGATATCTAAACTCTGAGCTACACCCCTGTCCCCAGCCCAGGATCCGCTCCTAGCAGTTTATTGATATGTAGTACAATGTTGCGTCTGTTACTACTGTTGTCTTTTATTAATAGTTGTGTTATAGATTTATTATTATTTCAAATTATTACAATCAGTTCACTTACCTAATGCTTACATATCTGTTTTTATTAGAGTGCAATTCTTCACCTGTCTTGCACTTGTCTTGTGTTTATGTATATTGTATGTTGCTCTGCTGTCCCGGGGAATGTCATTCCATGCCATTGTATGTTGCAACTCAGTGTGGATGATATTTTCTTGTCTTCTTAGGGAGTCGTGGCTAGGGGTCTGCCAAAAAACAGGGCCTGTAAGAGCCCATTGAGGCATTCCTTGTGTAATTTCGGGTTATACAAGAAATTAATTCTTGCTTTTGTGTGACAATAAAACCACCTGACCTGACTTGAGTAAATCCGCTTACCTGATGACCTCCTTACTCCTGTTTTTATGATTCTATTTACAGAAACCTTGTGGAAAAAAAAACTCAAAGAAAACTTTACAAGAGTTAAGGTTCCTTACATCTCCCTCAGTGCTGGTGCTGGTGTAGGACCAAGCTTTCAATGTCCCTTGCTTCTTCTTTTTGGTACACTGACCCTTCTTGCAAAATAAAATGAATGACTTTCTCTAGTGACTGTATTTCTGACTAACAGAAGGGAAGTAAGTCCTTCTGTGAAGGATTTTTGCCATATGTCTGTTGGTATGTGAAGGCATTTATCTTCTTAATTGAACATAAAATTAATTTTATGTCTATGTATCATCTTACCTATCCAGCATTAGTAATATCAGTTCCAGAATTAAACATTATGGCACTCTGGTGTAACATCCATCTGTAGTATCTATCACTTAGAGTTGTATATACTGTCCTTTACTGCTACACTGAATCAAAAAACGTAGAGACAGTATTATAATGAGATGGACTGGACAAGTGATGTGGTGAAAAACATTATAGCCCAGAAATCAGTCCTTTCTTTCACCAAACTCTATTATAAAAATCACAGTCAAAAATGACTCAATAAACAGAGTCATGCACTAGTCTTTTAGAAGTTCATTTGCAAACTGATATAATTAAGGAAGTGAACTGGCTGACCTTTAGACGATCACACCTCTGACATCATGTGTCGTGTGTTTCTTAGTAATCAATGGCTACTGGGGCAAAAATGGTGGAGCCCTTGAAAAACAACATGGCACTGCAGAAAGCCACAAAAATATTTCCTCAATGTCAAACAAACTAAATGAGCTAAAAATTTGAAATCCTCATATTCAAAACCCCCAAACAGGATAAACAATGACAACAAAAGGCACAAATGAAGGTTAGGGAAAAATAAAAACAAAATACATTATAACAGCAACTCGTGGCATCACAAGACGCTTTATAGACCAAACAAGACTGAAATCAAGGACTAAAGTGTCAAACAGAGAATGAAATTAATTTAAAAAATATTTTACTAGTTGAGGAACTAGCATTATTTTTGAAAATAGATGGGTAGCAAGAAGACAGGAGTAGAGACATTTTAATTTAAATTGCACATTTAATGGAGTCATATAAGCAGAGAGTGCCAGACAGTAAGAAATGACCCCATACAATGCACTGTGCAGAAAAGCTTTGGGACAACAAGAAAATTGGCGTCAGGAGGTCCTGGTTTTCTCCTGGGTTTACACCGATAAGCAATGTAGACAGGTATTCTGTCATGTGGGTGTTGACAGCTTTGTAAGCTAATAGCAGAGCTCTGTGTCTGACAGAAAACCAATGGAGTCAAGTGAAGTGTAAACTGATCCGGACTCTGCTAAGGTTAGTCAGGATTCTTCCGGCTGCATTTTGATCTTGTTGTGGACTGTTTATGCTTTGTGAAGGAAGACCTTTGAAGAAAGAATTGCAGTTAAAATGAGAGGTGATAAATGCATGACAAAGGATATCAGCATCTGAAAAGTGGAGTAAGGAGCTGACTGTTGATGACTATGGGGCTAAATGAGATCATTTCTGAGGATCCAAAATTTATTAAGTGAGAGTGTAAATTCTTGATCGATGCGGGAGATTCCATAATCACTCTTTAGTTGAAGGAAATTTGCATTCATCTAAGCGCTGATCTTAATGAGGCAGGAGATTAACTTACCTACAAGTGATGTGCATCCAGGCATGATTTTCAGATAAAACCTACACGTGAATGTTGGATGTTAAAGGAGGTAGTCTAGTGGAAGCACATGGATACAGAAGTTTACAAAACCTCAATGGAGAACAAGACACAGACAGCAGGGAACTAAATTCACCATTAAAGAAGGTCGACCTCATGAGGCCAGATTAAAACATTTAGGTGTAACAGATTGGAGTTATTCAGCATAGAGCTTTAATCAGATTTTTGTTCAAAGCTGTCAAAATCAGTAATAAGAACAAGAAAATTAGTATTGATTTATTGTCTGATTGACGAGCAGCACATAGAGAGATTCAGCACTGGTGTTACCTTAGAGGTCTTTTACAGTTTGAACAAAGACTGTTTTCAAGCTGTGATGATGTCCAAACTCAGGTTTAAATCCTTGAAAGAGATGATTCACAGATATTAACTGAGGAAAGTTGTATAGATAAAAACATTAAGTTGAAGGTAACAGGAATGTCAAAAGTTGGCATCTTCAATACAGGAAGCTTGATGGTACAATGAATTGACATTGAGCAAAGTAAATTGATTGACACAATGTGTAATGTGTATTCTGAAGACAGTTTGCACTCTTTTGTCTCGGGTTCCTCATATATCAATGTACCACACTCAGGATTGCTATTTTGAGGGAGATCTAGGGGGCAAGAAATACTATGATGCAATACAGTGCAGAGATGTAGAGCTTGATGAACTCTTCAACAGTTGAAGCTGCTACAACACTGGAGAAATGTGAATCACAACAAAAAGTCAAAAGTAAATGAAAACAGATGGTAGAAGAACCACAAGGAAGAAGGTAATATGACCAAAGAGTGGAAAATCACAAGTGGAGGTTCCAGGTACAATTCAACAAGACATAAGGTGGCCGATAAAGTAGCATGCAGCACATACTGTAAACATATGAGAATAGATTAACCAAAGGACATTACAGAGAAAAATAACCTGATGTTAGAGGTGATGTTTAATTCACCCATAATAAATATATTATGTCTGCCAACGCAGAGAAAGTAAACCATTTCAGCCAAGTCTGAACTAAAGAACACCAAACAATGAATAGGACAGTAGATCACTTCAAAGATAACTGGACAGTGGACAGGAAAACCTCCTTCTAGTAACATGCTTCAGAAGAAATTCAGAAGCAATGATCATTGCTGTTGACTAAAATTTGACAGTAACTTCTGTTGATAACATACTACATGTTTTGATATTAAAAACGAAATATAAAAGGTTGCATAGAAAAATGAGGAGGACACATTAATTCAACTTCTATATGCAAAGGCTAATATGCATTGATGAATATTTTACTATAACATAATATTGTTCTTTTTAATTTTTCTATATGTAATGAAAAGGGTTTTTAAATAATGATTTGTATGGCCTTTTTATGGGGAGTTCACCAATCCATTGCAGCCCATACTCATCAACACACCATTTACTGTCATGAAGTTGTCCTGAAGCAAACATGTGGGGGAAAATCCAAAGTACACAAAGACAAACAGAGAAAATTCCACAAAGACTGAAGGGCAAGGGCCAGGCCATTTCCCTCACACGCAGGGTAAAACAGGCTTACCAGAGTACCACCATGCCAGTTGAAATCATTTCACCCACCAGAAATCCACTAAATATGATATACAGTACCAATCGATTTAGTTCGATATCTAGCTATGCAAGATGTCAAGCTTTCTGGAGTTTTACCCTATTGTTGGTCTTCTAGACCCAATAAACTTTCTCATTTTTAAGCCATTTCTGAACCACATTTTGTCTAGGAAAATTGCGTAAGTGTAACCCAATAGGGCAGCGCTGCTGCCTCACAGTAAGGAGACCTGCATGTTCTCCCCGTGTCTGCGTGGGTTTCATCCGGGTGCTCCGGTTTCCTCCCACAGTCCAAAGACATGCAAGTTAGGTGCATTGCCGATCCTAAATTGTCCCTAGTGCGTGCTTGGTGTGTGGGTGTGTGTGTGTGCCCTGCGGTGGGCTGGCACCCTGCCCGGGGTTTGTTCCTGCCTTGCGCCCTGTGCTGGTTGGGATTCGCCCTGTGTAAGGATATGACGGGTTGGAAAATGACTGACTGACTGCTGACTGTAACCCAATAGATGACTGTGGCAAAAATGATCAAAACGACTTGAGGTTGTGCTTGTCACATAAGATGATTGCAATAGCCCACCCCTTAATGGGATACAACAGGTCAAAGTTACTCCATTTTACAAAGCTTCAAAAATGGGGATCAGTAATAAGCCATGTGGACTGTTGTTTTATGCTAATTTGAGGTTGCTGATCATGACTACGATAATATCTTTGATGTCTGATTCTCTACTGGTGCTCCTAGCCCTCTAAAAACCAAAGATTAAAACTGTCAAATTACAAACATAAGAATATGGGGTACTGGTGTTATATGCTAATTCATCCATTTTCCTTATTGAATTAATTTCAGCTAAATTCATCTCAGCCATTGTGGCATAATATGCTTTCTTAATACATATGACTGTTTTATCAGAATGAGACAGCTAATTCAAATTCATAATGCCCGTATTACCACCTAAAGAACTACTGTATAATGTGATTACCTGGTTACCTTTTCACTCTCCATCCAGTTTACTGGCACAGATTGCGGTGGCATCCCACTGATTTGGCCAGCACAGACCATCATAACCTTAGCTTCACTCTACATCTCCTCCTGAGTAACTGCCAGACTCTTCCAAGCAATTCCAGCACAGAGACAAAATCCATTCAGTATGTCAAGGGACTACTGCCATGTCACCTCTCAGTGGGACTTGCCTAGAACTCCCACTGCATTCAGAGGTCATATTCCAAGCTACTCATACCACTTTAACTGGCTCCTTTTGATCTAGAGAAGTGCTGTTTGAAGCCTGAGGTTGTTCTTTATCATGAAACCAAAGCCTACCAATCATGTAAACTTAATTTAGTTAGTTATATTCGCTGACACTTCTCTCCTAGTAAAGCTCTTATTGTATGTTTAACAAACCAAATGTGTTGTATTTTTAGTTCTGTTTTCAGTAGGCACTTAAACCCATCCATTGAAGGCCATAATAGTTGCAAAGAAAAGTCAGAGACCACCCTTGCACTG
The DNA here is from genome assembly GCF_016835505.1 of Polypterus senegalus. Lineage (NCBI taxonomy): Eukaryota > Metazoa > Chordata > Cladistia > Polypteriformes > Polypteridae > Polypterus > Polypterus senegalus. The sequence continues at coordinate 91,382,058 of NC_053167.1, read as the reverse complement.
GAGGACACTTTATTGTGGGAATCTGGAACAAACTACCGAGACATGTAGATAGAGGAGGAACCTTAACAACCTTTAAGAAGTGTCTGGATGAGATAAAAGGACAGCTTAACTATTAACTAAACTATCGAAATTGTTGGACTGAATGGTGTTCTCTCACTTGTCATGTTTCCTGTATTCTTATTTGAGGTTTCACACCCTTACTCACTTGTAGGCTAGTTTAAAATTTCTTGGAAACCATCATGGATGACTTTCGATTGTGTAGATGTGAGCAGTATATGACTGGGAGGTAAGGCAATACTGTGGCACCTTTAAAAACTACATTGGAAGCCTTTGATGTGGTTATCAAATTTAGATTTAGCACTCTACCTGTCTTGGTACTTAAAAGCTAGAGATATAAAACTCCATTTGCACCAAGAATAACTGAAAATGGTTCTTCATCTAATATGGGCAACCAAAGGATTGAATTTCCTGTGTCAGACATTTTTAACTGTTTCTCTGTAATTTTACAATCAGCAAATAATCTTTTCAATAAATGTATGCATATATTTTAAAGACGCAGCAGGCTTTTACTTTTCAAAAGCATTTTTTAGATATTGTCATGCCATTTTCCAGTGTCTCAGCAATATTCTCCTTTGAAACCATTGTGTTACCTGCTTGACAAAACACCTTGGGTGGGTAGGCTGTAATTGGTTTGACAAGCCTGGATTGAATCAAAGGTATGGTATTGTTATAAGTTAGGCCAAACGCCAAGCACATGTTACAGTTTAGCACAGCAGCTACATAGATCTGAAAGAGCTACTCGTGTGGTATAAAATAGTCTGTACTTTCTAGCCAAAGCACATTAAATCATAGGTTTTGATGGAAAAAGAAAAAAGAAAACATCAAGGGCAAATTAAGTTACTTTAGTCATTTATACCTTTCATAAATATATATAGAAGTCGTAATTTTTAATATCAGATGAATGTAAAGCCAATGCTTTTGTTTTAAAATAAAATAACATTTGGAATAAATCTCTCACTTACAATGTAACGAAAGTATATTTCAAAATGTTTTTGAAAGGATCAAAGGTCTCAGAGGGCTGAAAAATTCTATACTAAAGAGTTTGCGATACATTAAAACATTGCAGTGCTATGTAATTGCTTTGTCATGTAAAAGTGTTCATGAAACATTGTTTAACCTCTAAGGTTTTTTATATTGGTGGACAAAAGAAATGCTAAAATTGTTAACCTTGATTTACATGTACACCCTTAACATTCACTCATCAGTCATTCTCATCAGGGGCAGATATGGTTAATGCTGCCTACCTCAGCTGCAGGATATGAGCAATGGCCGAGACAAACTAACTCAGCATTAACACCTTAGCAAGGGCCAGAAATCAGTCTACCTAGCACCCGAATTAATACCTGTGAAAGGGCTACATTTTCAATTCACCTTATCAAAAGCAAAGAGCCACTTCAAGAGTTTGACTCTGGCTGGGAAGCACAGATGTGGTCATGTGATCAAACACATTAGCTATGGCCAAGACTGGCTACCTCTGCTTTAACTCTTTAGCAGGACCCATAGGTATACCTATATCCTTCAGCTCCCACATCACTACACCTGAAAAGGCTGCACAGTTACCCTAGCAGAGACCAAGAGAACATCCTGCCAGGTTACCTTTACCTTTAAGTTTCTTCATCACTACCTTTGAAAGAGCCAAATAAATAAAAAAATCATATTTATCACTCAGGGCAGATGATATAAACAGATAAGGCAAGTTTCAGTAAAATAACATTTCTTAAGTTTATTTGAAGATAAACCAGGTAACGGATGCTAGAAGTCAAAGGTAGAAGAAAACGATTCAAATCAATGATTGTAAAAGCAAGCTTCACTTCATCAAGAAAGAGATGTCCATGTAATTTAACAAGTCCATTCTTCTTACTCAAACTAAGGTGTTTTTAAAAAAAATGCTGCATCACGGTGCAACATTTCACCTCTTCTCCGTTGGGGCACATCTTTTTATACATGCTGCTGTACTTTTGTCCTCTGACAGCATAATGTTCTAGAAATGTCCCCTCTTTCTAATACTAAATACTTCATTTCACATCTCTCATATCTCGTGTCATCTTTCTATCTTAAAAAAAGCACTATGGCATCTGCCTCTCTCAGAAGCTGTGTAGCCTCTGCATCAGGCCAATAGAGGTGCTATCTTTTATATTGTGGCTTGTTGGCTATGTTTAGTAACTGATAGCAGTCAGAAATTGGACACATTTTCCTTGGTATTGCTACCAGTCAATCTAAAGTTATTTTAAACTAATTATGGGATACAAGTTAAACAACAAAGTCCCCAAAAGTTCCTATTTCACATCATCTTACAAACATATACACACTGGTCAGTTTATTTGAGTTTAAACATAAATTTTCTAACAGATAATAAGGTTGTTAATAACATTTGATTTACATTTGCATATTTTTTCCCAGACATGGTTACTTTATTACATTGTTAAAGCACAAATGCTTCATCTTATCTAAATAATCATAAAATAAAAAAAAACTGGGAAGTTTATTTAATAAACTGAAAAAACTTTCATTTTTATCCCCATTACAATAATACAAGTGTATGTACACCTAACTAGCATTATGGACTGGATGCTTACTGCCTGTGTGGAGTTTTAACTTTCTCTTCATGTTTTTACAGATGATTTTTGAGTAGGCCAGGGTTAACTCCAATATTTCAAAACTATGTGTTAGGTTAACTAATGCCTCTGAACTGGAGTATTATGAGTGTGCGAGTGATCTCTGATGTACAAGACACCCATTTAGCCTTGTGTCAAATGCTGCTGGGATAGGTGATACCTTTAACACTTACATGTCCTTTAAATCACCCATTATGACACTGTCTAAAACTTCATCTAAAAATTCTTGAAAATTAACATGGTTCCTGAATATAAAGGATATTGAGAAATTAATTCATGCATTTATTTCTAGCAAAATTGACTGGTGTAAGGCATTATTTACCATTCAAATCAGTTCAAATTCAACTTTCAGTTTATTCAGAATGCTGCTGCAAGAATCATTATAAGAACTAGAAAGGACAACCACACAGCTTTAGTTCTTAAGTCTTGATATTGAATTACAGATAAGCTTGGGGCTGATTTCAAAATCCTCCTTCATATAAAGCTTTAAATGGTCAAGGCCCTATTTTCCTATCTGAGCTTATCATTATATACAAACCAGAGTGCACATTTAAACTTCAAGATGCCAGCCAGATTTCGATTGCAAGGGTTAATACAATAACAGTGTCAGGTCGAGCTTTTACTTACAGGGCCCCAAAGCTGAGGAATGATCTGCCTACTTATATAAGAGATGGCCCCCTTAATCTGAGGTTTTATGTCCAGGCTGAAGACTCACAACTTTAGTTTAGCATAGCCTGATTAGCACTGGTGATCAGTTGTGCATATTGAATCTCTGTTTGTTAGTCATTTGCATAACAATAGTAGTTGTATTAACCAGCTTCATAATGGGCCCAGTTATAGTGCTCTTGGTTAATTGCATGCATCAGAATTACCATGTAAGTAACCGAATCCTTTCTAGTATACAATATTTGTTGGGTTTTTTTTCGTCAGTGACTAATATTATTAGTTCATTGGAGCTCCATACTCTTGAACATGCTACATAAAATCAAACATGAGTAAACGTTTCCTGCCATCGGATATTCTTGCTTTACCTAGTGACTTGGCTTTTACTGATGGTCATGGCAAAACACAATTTGAAATGAAAGCGTAGGATTTTGAATTCACACAGGTAAACAGTGGGAATAATGGGAATTTTGGTTGTGTATATAATTTCACCCTGTAGCAGAATGTGTAAAAATGCATCCTCCAAAGATATTTCAATGCAACACATTTTAATCTTGACCCATTACAAAGTTTTGGAGGGCTTAATTTGAAACCAATATACACTAAATCATGATTTCCTTTAACTGATTACATAAAGCACTGATGTTTGCTGGCTGAATATTTATGTGACCCATGTAACGAAGTGAATGTCTTATGCATTGTATAGATAAGAACAGGTGAAAAGAAATAACATGGTGAGATATGTACTGTTGCTCCAGTTCCCAAAAAACCCAACACACAAGGGCTAAAACACATATATCAATAAGAAAGAAGATTTATTCATGGGAAACTCTTTCTGAGCAAATATTTCCCATGCCACAACCACAATACAAAGTAATAAGCACTACAATTCTCTTTTCTGTCAATTTCTTTCTTTCTCTTTCTCTACCAACCATTAAATCATCCTGGTAAGCTTCATCCTCCTCCTCCTGTCTCTGGCCCCCAGAGCCGTGGCAGACAGCTCCTTTTTTGTTACACCCTCTGTTGTCCCAAAACTGTGGTTTGGAAGCACTTCTGGGTGAGGTGGGAGCCCGACAAAGAAGGGCTCACCAGTCCTCACATCACCCCCTGGCTGTACCCACGGAACCCAACAGGGCTGAATTGAAGAACTCCAATTCTCATGGTCCCCTGTAGGAATCTGTGTAGCTGCCACCACCTGGGTGGCCTGCCTTCTAGTGGTCTAGGGAAGACAATGCCCTGTGCACACTATTTCCCCAAGTCGTTCCCGGCTGAGGTTGTCCTGGATGGGTAAGGCTCCTGGCCACCCCTCACAATATATACACACACATTTTGGTCTGAAAACACACCAGAATGACTAAAAAGAAAGAAAATTACAAAGAAAAAGGTCTGACTTGGCGGTCACTGTCACAGTGAGGCATACTGCTGTTGGTATAAAGGAGCCCTTATAGTGTTTCTTGATATAGTTTTGCTAAATAATTCTTTATATGAAAGTCATCAGTATTAGTCTGTCAGAGAGGACGTGCAGCATTGTTCATAATGGCATTCAATTTTGTTTTAATACTTACAAATGAAGCAGATTAAATTAAAGGGCACACAAGCCAAGATTTATAACACATATTGTATCTCATGCAAGACCGTTACTTCCCTGTGCTGATCAGTTTTCCCAGTGTTACATTTTTTATGTTTCCATCTTCCTTTTAGAGTTGGAGGTAGGGAAGACTCCATGAAGATGCAGAACATACAGAAAGTTAAAGTACTTTTTAAGAATGTATAATACTGTAAATCTGACTGAGTTTATGTGTATTGGTTTCTTTTAGTAATGTTTGTAGCTTGCATTTGATGTATAATTGTTAAAAAGAATGGACAGCTATTGATAACACAGAGGTCTCCAAAGGACCAGATAACAAGTGATGAATGATATGAATTTAACACAGTACAGTTTAAAGATGGCTCCTATAAATGATGATCATGCACGTGAACAACTGACAGTAGCAACTTTGCTGTCAACGTGTTTCACAGCTCCCAGGGACTAACCTGAAATTGAAGACCAGCCATTGCTTATGCTGAGTATGCATATTCTTCCCTATTCTGCATAGGCTATCTCCAGGTTTCCCATCTTTCTCATATCCCAGAGACATTTGTTTTAGGTTAACAGGTGGCTTTAAAATGGTTCTTTTAGGGTAGGGGTATAGACTCTGACTCTGTATGACCTTGAAGTGGAAAAGTGAGTTCAGAAATCAGATGGCTAGTTAAGAAATTGGATGACTGAACAGTATTATTCAGTATTAAAAATGATAAAAAAGATTTAATATATTGCCTCTGACATAGATAGTCTCAATTATTAAAAGAATATGAATGGATAGTCCCCTTTCATATCTGTGTAAATATATTGATCAGTACAGAAAATCGCCCACTAAGTGTGAAAAAACACAACATGCCAACCTACCGACAGCTTCCCCATTCCTGATATGTACAGCATTAAAAGGCTTCTCTGCAGTAATAGCCCATATCATTCCATTATCTAAGACATTGATCAAGCAATGTTAGCAATGTTTTCTATCTGCTGTCATCATCACCCTGATAGTCACGGTTGAACACTCCCTTTTCAGTTCTCCCACGCTAAATAATGGCAATAAATGATCTCTCTAACAGCATCTCTTAATCTTTCATTTAAAGGACCGAATTTCTAATGTGGTGCATGGCCTTACATATAGTACACTTAGAAAGCTTCCTCATTTTTTACATGATTTAAAATTAAAAAATGAAAGATCAAAAAAATGAACTAAACTATGATGAAAAAATAAATCTGTTGAGGAAAGTTTCATATTGGTTAGTTGAACAAAACATCTTAGTAGATAACAGGTGACATATTTCCCATCATTTTCATCATGACTACCAAATACTCTTTTTTTAATATGAAAACCATAGGTAATATTTTAAACAAACTATAAACGTCATTTTAATTCAATTTTAACATGAATTGTATTGCATACGTGTAAAGGTTAAACATGAATTCGTCATTACTGGGGAACATCTGTGCTGGACATTTTGTCTCACCCAGAATTTGCACCTGTCTTGCATCTAATAATGACAATAGGCAGGCTCTGTTATGTTTATTATGGAATTTACGAATGAATCAGATGAACACATAATGCGTTTCATTCATTGACAGGGAGACTTAAAATTCATAGAAGCCAGTGGTGTGGCCGAAGCAACCAACCCCTGCATCACTGATTAACCTTGAGCATGTCACAAGGCTTGCTACTGAGCCAGTTGTGTTGTAGGTGGTGATATCTGTCATGACAGGTGCCATACACATAAAATGATCGTTTCGTTGGCAGATAGAAAATAAAATATGTCTAGATACATAGATATTAAAGATGACTGTAGACAGAAGGGGCCAAATACTTATGTAACGTAATGGCTGAAGTGCAACAGGGTTAAGTGATGAAGAGCCTACGGCTACATAAGACGCCTTCTCAAATTTAGCAAAGCAATTGGCTGTGTGACCAAAGAAATTTTCCTACTGGCTGATGCCAGGATATTGTCCATAATACACTTTTCAAGTCATCTTCAGTCTAATGTCTTTGTTCTTCTGGCCATTTTAACCTTTTCTTTTTATTTCCCAGTTTCAGGTATGACTTTTTTTCCTTAGGTTAACTTCCTGTTGTCAATGTTTTACTGTTGTAGACAACATTAGTAATTGCCATGAGTTTAAGGAAGAACCCAACTGAGCATCTGTAAGGCATTTGTTTCAAAAACTACACACTCTGCTGTTCTTATCCTCTTATGCAGTTGTGCGTCTGGGCCTTCCCTCTCTTTTTAGATTCTTCTATCTTCTCTCAAGACAGAAATAGACATTTTTGTATTAAATCTTCAGTTTTCTAGTAATCTGCAGCATGGAATTACCTTTATTCTGCAGAAAAACAGCAGACTGACACATTTCTTGAGAAAGCCATTTTCATTTTGTCTGTTTTTGAACCCAGAAATAAACTTATGGAATGCCAGTACCTTGAAACCTAAGTGAACAGAATAAAAAGTTTCAGCAGTGCTAATGCAATTGCAAAGGTTTCTCCAATAACTAATTAGCATGTAAACAAGACTAGTTGAGAAATAGCTAAGGGAGTTTGCCAATAGGACAATGAAGAAATTGCTTTTGAAAAGGGAGGCAGAAGATGAGGTTTTGCAGTCATGTGTGAATATTTAATTAAAACTAATTCATTTCCAGCCATAACTGCTGTTAACAACACTTATAATGATTTTTAAATCAACTTAAGGGTATCTTGATAAAAAAGTATCAATTTCTATCAAAACCATTGTGTTTTGAGGTGCCTATCACACAAGCTGGTGACCCTCAGAAACTTGTCTTCTGATTGGGTTGTCACTTTGGGTATGCCAGATCTCTTCCTATCAGAGAGTCTTCCAGTTTCCAATTGCATTTGGATTGTGTAGGACATCACCGTACTCACTGACACTTTGATTTGTGTAATGCAATTTCTCTAAATGAAAGGCCTACACTATGAAGGGCAATAATGCCCTGTTTCATTTAATTTGTTAATTGCCATTTTCTTGCCATTATCACTGGGATATTGTCCAAGTAGTACTTCATAAGGGTGTAGCAATGCTGTCTGTTCCAACTCTGCTTCAAGACAGAGGGTTTTCAAGTAATTAACAGAAGTTGGGACACCTGTGCAAATTGTTTTCTTCAACTTGCAAGGCTTAATTTACTTTAATTGTTGCAGCACATCTGGAGGTTGTAACCTATTTGTAATATTCTGAAACTTTTGTTTTCAGTTATTGCTAACCTAATTTAAAATTTAAACTTCTGGCAGTAATAAACCTCTGGCAGTTTATTGCTTACCTTTTCACCACATATTCAATGTGTGAGTCTTTTTTGAGTTTCTATACAATTCTGCTAAATGTTCTGAATTACTAAAATGTCTTTGGTCCTTGTTTCTTATAACAGGGAGGAGATGTATCATTTTCATGGTGCATTAAGCTGGGTGGAGCATATCATGCATCAGAAGATATTGGTAGTTCCATTGTTACATTGGGCCCTTGAACAAGGCCCTTAACCTGAAAACTTGCTCCAGGAGCACTGTTCAATGGCTAACCCTGTGCTCTGACCCCCAAAGGGTCATGAGAAAAAGACAAATTCCCCTCAGGGATTAACATCAAATCAAATCAGAAATCAAACACCTTTTTCTTATTGTTGTGTTAACACTGATAGGTTTCAGCCCAAAATGGCAGGTGCATTGCCAGTAAAGTAACAAATATGGGTGGGATATATTCAGGCATACTAGATCTTGACAAATAAAACTTGTAGCATCAATTGAACCTTTCACCTTTAAAACAGTAATGATGGGAAGCACTGAAGCACAGAAAATACACTGAGCAACAAAGAAGACTGAAGAAGACTGCTAAGATGCTCTCCACCCTAAATACTGAGATACTCAATTTGAAAAAAAAACAAGATGGCGGCTACAGTCTGAAAATCACAGTTTCACTTTATGGGACTTACTGACTACACTCACTGATCCAGGTCACCGGTTATGCAAGACTCATCAAATACCTTGACTTTCAAAACAGTTATGCTAAAGTACCTAATGAGATTAAACCGTAGGACTCAGAGACTTAGGTTTTAGTAGGCAAATTGGTGTAGATGGGTTAAACACAGGCAACAGGTTATGGTGTTATGATGTTTTTCTTAAATTTAGAAATGTCACAATTAGAATCCTGTGAGGGTGATAGTAAGACCAAGAGGTTTATTGGATCAGTGTAAATGAGAATAAAGCACTTATGAGGACACATTTTGGATTGTATGTGGAGGTTTGGCTCTAATATTATAAGAATTACATAAAAGCAATAGGGAAAGTGCTGATAAGAAGTACTGGATGAATTCCAGAGCTGCAGGATATGAACATTATGGAATAACTGGGATAACGGGAAAATGTAATGGGACTGCTTTAAATTACAAAAGATCTTTTAAAACATGGTGCATCCCAGCTGGCACTCTGAAATCAGCTTTTTAACACAAAGGCGGGAGCATAAATGAAAGCTGAAAAAGAGTGTGTTTTACAAGGAAGGAGAGCTCTATACACAAATAACTTACCAAGGATCTTAAGGGAATACTGGTCGTAACTTGCTATTATACTGTATTAGATAATAGATGAATAGGAATTGATGAGCTGCACAGGTCTGAATAGCCTCTTCTTGTTAAAAAGATTCATGCATTCCTCAGTCCTATCTATTTCAGATGACACTTTTTTGAGATACCCAAATTGTAATGATCCATGTTTCATTTGGCAATCTGATCACATCAGAATATCAAAACTACAAATACTCATTTATATACTTATTTAGTAACTAAAAAAAATTGCCACATTCATATTATGAGATTTGGATGCTTCTCAAATTGTTACAGTTGGTAGCTTTGTGATTTAAAGTACTATATATAATTATAAAACTTTTTACCCAGGACATTATTACTATGATATAAGCTCACTAATAAAATTAAGTTCATACCACAGCATAAACTTAATTCATAGTACAGCACAATATAACATCCTCAAACCTGCTCCATCAGATTAAGGGTTGTGGAGTCTATCCCTTGTGGCACTAGTCTAATGCCAACAGCCAAATTAGAATCAGCATTTAACCCAACCACACAGGTTCTGGGTGTTCACATTTATGCATACCAGAGTCGAGGACTGTCAGCCATGGCATGCCTGCTAGGCACTTGGGGCTTCAACCATTTGTTCATATAGTGCTGACTCACCCCAGACCGTATTATGCACAAAACATATTGAGGATGTCTCTTCTCACCTCTACTGATCTGGAATTAATAAAGAGCTCCTAATTCCCAGGCCTGAAACCACAGGCAGAACAGCAGTGAAGTCAAACAGTTTCTTCAATTTAATTAAATGTAATACTAAAGCAGTACTACATTAAGTATACAACTAGGACTCTTGTAGCTACAGCAGTTTTAAGATGACTTTAAATCTCTGACCAGGCGGCACATTTCTTAGTTACTGAGCCTCTCCAGAGGCAGACTCACCGCAGCAGCTTATGTCATTCTCAAGTGGGAAAGAAGAAGACTCTCTTACTAGGTTACTGTCTGGTTTATATCTTCTATCTTTTATGATTCAACCAGGGCTTTGTCCTTGCCTTAAGTAATACTTTCTTTAATATATTGTTGTTGTTTATTAAGATTCCATCTTACATTATTTCTATCTTTGGTTTACCTTTACGTAAAATCACTTTTTTTTTTATGTTTTCTGTAATGATATAATTTGTAAGTATTATGTTAATAATGGGTATCTTAGTTTTAATTATCCTTAATGTGGAAGCCAAGGACATAGGGCCACATGATGATATGACTTTGTGGCCCCAGCTATACAGTATAAAAGGACAAGCTTCATTTTATACTGATATGATTACTGATATCCTGGTTCTTTAATTATAAAGAAGGCTTGTTTTGCTATTGTGGACCCAAGGTTTGAAGATATCCATATGCCACTAGTAATATATTTTAAGTATTCTTAAACTTTAAAAGCCAGTTTTGTTATTTTGGGCCCAGCCTAGGCTGAAGCCTTGGGTAACAGGTGGGGACTAGGACGGTTGTGGTGAGCTGGACAGTTAAGTTCCTGGCCTGCTTTTCATGGTGCTTTTCAATAGCCTTTGCCCATTTTCTGTGCTTTGTGGCTGCAGGAAGTCATAACACTATCTATTAGGCAATGTCCATCCTGTGAGTGCTATTGGAATACCTATTAATACACGGTAGGAGACACAGAAAACAACCTCTGTAAAGGATTTACGGGATTATGTTGACACAATGTTTATATCATGTAAGCAATGTGCTGAAGCATTTTGAAAAGGCAAATAACGTTATATTGTAGAATATAAATCGAGGGACATGCTAAGTCTATATAATCCTTTGCCCATACCTGGAGTATTGTGTGCGGTTCTGGTCACTACACTACAAAAAAGGCATAACGGCACTTGAAGCTTTGCAGAGGACAGCATCCAAGTGCATCTCAGGACTTAAGGACCTGTCCTACTCCAACAGACTCAGAGAATTAAATGTGCATAGTCTTAAGCAAGGGATAATGAGTGAGTCCAGGTCCTCAATATTCTCAAAGGCTCTGATAAAAAATAATTTGCTCAAGGTAAGGGTGAATCATGTACTCAAGGACAACAGTGAAATTAAGAGGACATGTATTTAGGACTGAAGCCAGGAAGCACTTCTTTACTCAAAATGCTGGTGGAATCTGAAACAAACTACCACAATGGAGTTGAAGCAAAAACCATGACAACCTTCCTCTGGATGAGATATTGGGAAGGCTTAGATCTAAACAAGCTTGATGGACTGAATGGTCTCCTCTCATTTGTCAAATTTCTTATTTTGCTATGTATGAGTGTTGAGTCTTCATATTATCCTTACTTTAAAGAAAAATACCTAAGAAACACTTAACATACAAATACACTATTTAAATAATTGAATCCTTTGTAAAAAAAATGTTAAATCTTAACCAAATTGAACAAGAATGCTAAAACACATTTCAATTGTTAGACCTTAATCAAGTTAATCAACTCCAATAATATCAGTTCAGCATTTCAGTCTACACAACAAAGTTCATGGAATCAAGTAATGTCTCCTGTGGACACATCTCCTATATCAGAATGGCACAGAAGAAATTTAAACATAATTCATTTACAAATGATGTTGTGAGTTCCAGTATTTTTATGCACATATCATCGGAAAAACAGATTATCCAGGGAAAACTCACAGATACAGGAGGAACATCTGGATTTCCCACAGACAGTTATAGGATGCTGGATTCCTGAGCATTTAGAAACAGAGGAGCCAGGACACTCGGAAATGGACTGGTGTCTGCAATAATCGCTAAATTGCAATCAAACTTTATGCAGTGCCATTCATAATTACTGTTTTAGCGCTTAAAGATAACAATGATCTCTAAGGGTGTGTGCACTTTGTTGTCATACAGGCCATCTCTTTATGATCTTCTCAGGTTGCAGCATACAGTAGTCAATACAATCTTGAGCTATGTGGTTAAAAAAATATGTTGAACTAAATCAAAAAAAAGGTTTTGCCAAATCTGTGTTGAAACTATAAAAAAACCTTCCAGCAGGACATAAAGTAGTTTGTTTCCTTTCTTTTTAATCAAGTTGAAAATTGTGATTCACCACAAATGGCTGAGCTGCTGAAAATGTTCTAATTTAGTCTAATAACAATAAACTTCACCTCCAGGATTCATTCACTTCACTCTCCTGCAAGTGCATGCAATGAATTAACATAAAATGGAGTGTTTTTTAATTCACTCTAACATTTGGTCGCCGTCACTTTGAGCCAGACCCAGGACACTGTATATTACTGTATGTTTATTGTTATCATCTTCCAAAGTGTTTTCCTCTGTTAAGCAGTTAATGGTAATGGCCTATTAGCGTCGGCGATAACAGCCTGGGAATTACCACTTGGAGTTTTTTAATTGCAAATTGGACAGATACAGATATTCTGTTCTTTAAAAAAATGATAGACTGCCAATAAAACACAAAAAAAAAATGTAAAGAAAGGGGTTTAGTACAGTCTTGTATGACTGACATACTAATCAGCAAAATTCAATGTATTCCATCTTTAGCTGGCATTTATCATGTGCAGTCACAAACTGTTGCTTAGTCTAACCCTAACCCTGGCCCTGAAACACAGGGTATTGTACTTTGCGAAAATAAGTATTGATTTCAATGAAACTTGGTAAAGATTCTGCACAGATGTCGTTGGAGGTCAAACTATATGAAATGGCAAGTGATGCCTGCCCTACAGATGCAGCCAGTAAACAGCACTTCAGCTGACCACTATCCATTTGGCTTGTGGTTTCAGTATTCATAGGTCTAGCAAAACAGGGAGAAAACAAGAAAAAAAAAAAAGTCACCGCCAAATGTAGCAGAATATGATGTGTCTCTGATATGAATGTTAGACAGCACCCCTTAATGGCCATTGAGGATACAGACAGCATTTAAAAATAAGGACATTTATAAATAAAAGATGCAAAGATTACACAGATAAAGGGAAGGAAATAGACACAATAATTTAAAAAATCAACAAACCTCTGTTAGGGGCAGCATGGTGGCGCTGCTGCCTTGCAGTTAGGAGACCCAGGTTCGCTTCCCGGGTCCTCCCTGCGTGGAGTTTGCATGTTCTCCCCGTGTCTGGGTGGGTTTCCTCCCACAATCCAAAGACATGCAGGTTAGGTGCATTGCCGATTCTAAATTGTCCCTAGTGTGTGCTGTGTGTGTGTGTGAGCGCACCCTGCAGTGGGCTGGCACCCTGCCTGGGATTTGTTTCCTGCCTTGTGCCCTGGGATTGCCTCCAGCTGGATGGATGGACAAACCTCTGTTAAGGTATGAAAAAGCTATAAGCTTGAGACTACTTAATATAATTGTCATTAGAATCTCAATTTTAGAAATGTACATTTTTCTGTTCAACCTGGTGTCTACCAGTAGCCCCAAGAGAGCACTGTCTACTGCAACTTACCTCTGGACTCTTACCGAATGCTGGATTTCTGTAAACCTCCCAGACAGATCACTCCAGGGGTCAGGGTTACCTACTGCAGCTCTTTTGAATGAAGAAAGCAGGAGACTAGAAAACATTCATCTAAATGCCAGGTTAAGTTTGTTACAAAAGAATTAGAAGAGTTAGAAAGTATGGGTGCCTTTTCCTGCCACTCAAAACTAAAATGATTGTGTTATTTTGCAAAAGTATTTCATTATTTTACAAAAGTATCACATCATTTTGCAGTAATTATTACATTATTTCACTAAAGTATTGCATTATTGTGCAAAAATATTGCCTGCTGCTGATGTTACCTTCATGCACATGCAAGTCTCAGTCGTCTAGAGATGGCTATTGATGGAGAGATTAAGCTCTAACTGGAGAGAACATAGCTTGCAATCAAATGAAAAGAACTGAACAAACATTACAGGTATACATTTAGTTTTAATCAGATGCTTAATACATTGGCAGAGGCATAGAACAAAGCTGTCATTCCTGCCTCACAGTGCCATGGTGTGCATGGAATTTCTGCATTCTCCACATGCGTTTCAGGATTGACTGGTATCAGTGAGTGTACTTATCTGTGAATGAGTACCTGTTTAAAACTCAATACTAGAAATGTGTCATTAATACTTCTCAGTTAAGAAAATATGTTTAATCCTTTGTGTGCTGTGAAAATAACACATATCTCTTCATCATCTCTAATCTTTCATCATCTCAAAGATTTGAGATATGAACACTGGTTGCTGCATAAACAGATCATGCTGTTAAAATATCATATTGCAAATAAATGGTTTAAAACTAAACAGTTACATTTTTTAAAGGTTTTTGTTACTAAATTGCATGCAGAAAACTCCTTTCCGATAAGCTGTGAAATTGTGCACTGTAAATGACCAGCGTGCCACCCACCACTTTTGCGTCTTGCCTTATACACAGTGCACACAGAATTAAATGCACAGTATATGCCTATAATACCCATTCAGCTGTTGTCACTTGATTGTATCTTACGCACACATGCTTAACATCTTCCGCCATGTGCATGCATGATGTTATTATCAACCCCAGCAGGTAATATCTTTGCAAAATAACACATATACTGCAATAACTATTGTGAAACAACACAATAAGTTTGCAAAACAACACAATACCTTTAAAAATATCTCAATCATTTTTTTAAGTAATAGGAATACATTTCTGTAAGAAATACAATCCAAAACTCTAATTTGAAATTCCCCTGCCAATAATTCATTAACTACTAAGAGAAAAATCAAATGATTATGCTAAATCTCTCAGTAATGCTCCTGTCTCAAATGACCAGGAAATGCACTGTGCTTATTTTTTATCCCATTGCAATGTTGATGTCACAGATTCAATAGCAAAGTAGATGTGACCACACCATAAAATGGTGCCATCTATATTACATAAAAAGACATTTTGAAAGGGCACAAAAATAAAATTTAAATGAAAACGAAAACAAACAAAAAGCTAATGTCAGAAAGGAATTCAGCAGCTCTCAAAACCATAATAACTATATAAATCTTTCCAAAAGACCACTTAGAAAGCGAGTAAAAAATAATAACATGACACAATCATAACAGTAGTCTCCTGGGAGTTGCAGCTCCTGGACATATTACATCGACTATTTATAGACAGCAGCACAGTGGACATCTTTGCTTCCTTTTGTATGGTGTTCAGTGTCATTTCTGCATTAATGGCCAGAGTTCTGTAAAATAAGTAATATGCTACCTTCATTAATACAACTTATTATTGAAGGATTCATAACAACCTTAGACTTTGCCTCCTTAAACATTTTTCCCTATTTTCCCCTAGAAAATATTGCTTCTTGTAGTATGTGATGTTTTCTTTGTGCCGGGTGCTGCAAGCTTGGTTCTGGGTGAAGCGGCTGAACCAAATGGACCTACTGTTTTCCCAATATCCTTTGGTTTGCATGTGTGACCTGAACTTTCCAGTTTAGCAATGGGGCTTAAACGCCACAGTTCACAATTATAATGAGGATGGAGCATTCTTTTTTTATTTTTTTAATCATACATATGCACATCTGGTTCAAGCTCTTCCAAGACAAGGCTATATAGCACACACCAGTGAAGAGGTGGAAGATGTCCAGTGCCATTAAAGGTTGCCACAGTGACTAAAGAAAAAAGGAAAGAGATCAATGTCAGGAATTCATTGAACACAAGACATTACACTGCATGATGATTTTCACTCATTGCTGAGGAGGTCTATCTGATGGCACAAATCTGAGAAAGCTACCACTACAAACCTATCGCTCCTTTCACTTTGTGGAAAAGATGCCAGCATTATGTTACCCTCGTTTCAAACAGGTGCACAGCCCAGATATGTATGAAAGTCACTGGATTATTGCTGGGTTTCGCTTGACCAGTGTACACCTGACCTGCTGCCAAATATGTAGTGTGTGTTATGATTTGGTATTTTCTTTTGTCTTTTATGGTATTTTTGTATTCTTTTTTACAATATAAACACCCATTTTGTTGCTTTTTCTACCCAATTAATTCATTTTTGCATTATTTTTCCCAGAGGGTTATGCTCAAGCTTTGTAACACACTGGTTAGACATCATGTGGTGTACTGTGTGCAGTTTTGATTTCCATGCTACAAAAAGGATATAGCAGTGACGGAAAAAGTCCAGAGAAGAGCAACTAGGCTGACTCCAGGGCTACAGGGGATGAGTTATGAGGAAAGGTTAAAAGAATATTAAGAGAAGACATAACTGAAGTGTTCAAAATTATGAGGGGAATTAGTACACTAGACTGAGATTGTAACCTTAAACTCAGTTAACCAAGAACACAGGGACACGGATGCAAATTTGTTAAGGGTAAAGTTTGCACAAACATTAGGAAGGTTTTCTTCACACAGAGCACCATAGACAAGCAGTGTGGAAGAAACTAGGACTTTAGGGACCTTCAAACCTTGACTCGTCATTCTGGAAGAATTAAGTGGAAAATGGTGAGCTTTGTTGGGCTGAATGGCCTGTTTGTTCTAATGTTCTAAATAGTCCTGGAAAATGTTACACTTTTTTATCATTATTTCACAACCATTTTCTTTTATTATTAGTGTCAGCATTTCCCGCAATTTAGTGTTGATGATTCCATAGGCATCGAGAGCATACAGTGTGTGACATCACTGAAACGACTACATAAAGGTTGGTGTCTACATCCCAAAGGTACCTGAGGTTTGAATAGCCAAACTGTGATTTAATGATTTTGTACAGTTTCTTTTTTGTTTCAAAGAAATAGACTTCTGGTTTAATGACTTTAATTCTTGCTTAATGATTTGGCATGGGTGAAAGATTTGATTTCTTGGTTAATGAAACACTGCTCCATTTTTTGACTACATTCATCTCCTAGTCCTCTCTCTAAAAATATCTTCTGTCTCCTTGTGAGTCAGACCACTGTGCAGTGTGTGTAATCTGCTTGTCCTTTAACACCTCAAAGCCATCACATTCTGAACTTGAGGTGCTGCTGTTTCAATTTAAGCAGTTCATAACCAATAGTAGACATTATTTTTTAGGTAAGTTATGTTAATGTTCGAGAAGTTTGCAGACAATGTAAAAAGAAAAATTCTGGTATGGGCTCACTAGAATTTTCATGCCAAAAAACTCACTGTTTGCATTTTCACGCCATGGTTATAAGAGTTTCCTACCAAAGTCCACTCAGCATTGTCCAAAGCTTTTACCTACTCTTTGGCAGATATAGTTAAGCTCCTTGTTGAGAGTGGGGCTACATGTGAGAATGGAAGACTTTGCCATTCTTGGAGCTGCGAGTGGATATCAGGGTTAACAAAGAATAAGTTCAAATAGAAAGAATAGCAGTCAATGGATGAGAAGACAAAGTCAAAATGGAAAAGAAGTAAATTTTTCTAAATATAAAATAATAATATCTGTCCGTCTGTTACGTGATCATTGGCAAACTAATGAGGCTAGAAAGCTTATGACCTGATGTGTTCTGGAAATTAAAAAAAAAAAGGTAGTGGCAACCTGGTGGCCATTTTACTGGTGGGCAGAAAAGTTTATATTAATTAAAGCACATTCCCAGCAGGCCATTTATTGATAATCCCTTAGGTCACTTTACATGCATGTTCAGAATTCATAATAAAGTAGAAGTTCTTACTTTTGTGAACGAGTGGAGAGTTTACTGTTGTTTATAACTAGCCTCTTGTAGTATTTTATTTGAGGAATGTAAGTCCATATGTTTCATTAATAGAATGTAAAAATGAACAAAGATAAGGAGCAGATGAGGTTGTACTCAAAATTCAAACATGATAAAAATAAGTAAAATCGACAAAATACAGGAGTAAAACATATATGGGAACAAAATACTGTGAAATACTGTGACTAAGCAGACGGGGAAAAGAACAACATGAGAGACACAGTGAGAGACCCAAGAGTGGGAATCAGGACTTTATTTAAATACACATTGTGAGGGTCAGCCCACATGGGGGCAAGAGGGAGATTTAAGCTGTGCTGAAGATCCTGCTGCATATTGGAACCAGAACGTATGAGGGCTTTTTCAGAACAGCATGTCCCTCTTGAGCGACCTGTCTAGTCTGTGGCCAGGAAGTATTTTAGAAGGAAGTGAAAATTACTCTAGAAGTACTGATGGATTGTGGCTTAAAAGATGTGCTCGGCCAAGACACCATTGACTTTAGAGGTGGTAGGAGAGTTACACAAGGGAGCAATGGATGGGAGATAGAAGGGCCAGAAAAATTTTAGACTAAGCGCTAGAAGTGAGAAGAGGGTTGAAGTGGGTTTTTATTAATTGTATTAGGTTGAGGGGGTAAAGTGCTGTGGGTACTCTATAAGAAACCTCTATGTGTTAGTCAGGGCCTGTGATGACAGCAGGCTTATTGTTTTGTCTTTTTCTTTTGATGCGTTGAGTTCTGTTGTCCCACATTGGGTTTATTATTAGTAATCTGGTCTCTATATTATCATGTCTAGGTTTAGGGACACATCAAGAGAGTCTCCTACCGCTCAAAACATTGAGACTGGCAATGACATTGATAAAGGTGGTCAGATGTAAACATCAGTTTGTTAGCCTGGTCAGAGGAAAAACTGCATGTGGTGGGCATAATGAAAGGAACATGAAAGATGCATGGAATGACAGCATATTTAAATTGGCATGATGATTTGTAAGTGATCAATGATTAAAGAATAGTGGGATCAAAAATGATGGATTTATAGACACTCTATTGACTTGCCTTTCAAACTGTGAAGCATGCCAACAATGGACACCCTGTGGGTAAGTAATTTAGGGTACATCCCTGTCAACAAAGTACAGATTTCCAGTCCATGGAAAAACTGCATGCTCAGTCATCTAGGGGCATCTGTGATGGGTCCCAGCCTGACCCCCTTAGCCTTTATTCTTTCTTTGAGAACTGTTTTTGAAATTGGGCATTGGCTACGAGACAAACTACACCAGATAACTTACATCTTTTTACAGTGTAGCCCAGGAGTGTCTGAACCACTTGCATTACAGATAGATTTCCAATTTGTTATGCACCGTGCAACTCAAAATGGGTTACTTTGCATGTCTTTGCCTCAACTATAAAAGCACATTAACAATTGTAGTATGACTTTGTGCTTGTAAAGTACTTTGAAATGATGTTCACTATAAAAAGTATGAAGTAAATATTGTTATTTGATCTCTAGGTGGCATAATGGTGTCCTGGGTTTGACTGCTGCGCTTGTTGTTCATCCAGAATTTGCATAATCTGCCTATGTGTCTCTCACATCTCCAAAGATGAGCATGTTGCACTGATTGGTCCTGCGTCAGTGTGCCGGCATATACTGCACGTGCTCTGTGATGGACTGGTGTCCTGGTTGGATTGCCAGGAGTCCCCTATAACCCTAAATTGGATTAAGCAGATTAGAGAACACATGCAAGTAAATTTGATCTATGAACTAATAGTATAGCCAAGCCCTTCATATCTCTCATACTCAACTCTCGCTCCTTTTTACACTCCTTAGATTGCTGATAATATCATGGAAAGCCATTGGTGTTACACTATGGTCTAAGGAGGAGATACATACTAGGAGAAAACCGATGATGACAAGGCGATCCATCTCAACTAAGATGCAGCATCCTCTCATCGACAGCTCTGCATTAAGACATTATTTCCTTCTGTTTCATTAACATGGAAGAAAAGCGGCACTATCATTCCTTCCTTGCTGGCAGCTCTGCAGCCTGAAAGAATTGCTTCTGTTCAGCCTGGTGCTTTCTTTTTGGACACTGACAACTATTATGAAGCTGGAGTCCACTCTAATGATACAAAAGATATTTTACTGTGTGAAAAGAGAGTTCTTTTGTCTCTTTGTAGTGGACCAAACTCACATACAAATCCATCACACTCTAATAGTGTTCTGTCTGATGAGTCTTTTGCAAGCTTATAAGGTTCATTAAACTCAAATGATTACCTTTATAGATTTCACATGATAAAGGTTTCAAAATGAAAACTACCACTGCACCCACTGAGATGATTTGCACTGACTAAATACGACTGAGTCTTTGGAGAAAGAGCCCCTCACTGTAGTGTAGGGACACAATCTTCAGTCCAGGGTGGGGAGGAGTATAAGGGGGTCATTTCCTACACACATGGCCTGGATCACAGCAGCAGTTTTATATAAGGAAATGAGCCCACTTCAACATGTTGCTTCCATACAGTATTTGAATCCTATTTCACTGGCTAGCTAAACTTAACCACTTTAAATGGTCACCTAAATAATGGCCAGATATTGTTTTTCTGTGCATGTTACACTTGCAAGGAACAACAAATGGCAGAGTAATAAATAAATCTACTATATAATAAAACAATACGGTCTGTGTGCCCAGTCTCTCAGAGCAATCTGATTGGTCAGTTTGGCTTTGGTGTAATTGGTTGATTTGACTTTGTTGACACAACAAAGAGGAAGTGTAAAGGCACAAACCTGAGAATGTAAAAGTATAAAACTGGACAGGAGATGAGAAAGGCACCTTGAAGATAATGACAGATTCTGAGAATCAGGCTTCATGGGAAGACGTTTGAGTGCCAGTGAAGAGACATTCGGCACATGCAAAAACAGAGGAAAGGTGCTGAAGGTGCACGTAGGGCAAAAGATATTTGTAAGTTGTTCTTTTACCTGTCTTTGACAAGTACCATGGCTAGTAAATAAGTTTAATTAAGTATTTAATTTTGTGATCCTTAAATCTATGTATTACAAGTGTGTATTAGCAGTAGGATGATAAATAAGATCAGATTGTGCACCAGATCCATGTATATAAGGCAAAGTGGACTCAATTAATCTTCAACAAAAACATTATTTCCCATTTAGTTAAAATCCTGAAATTTGGCAGGAGTGCATATGTAGGGCTGTAGGAATTCACAAAAAAGGGCATTTAGATATATTCATATTAAGAAGTGAAAACAACCCAAACAACAGAAAAACAAACCATCCCAAAGTCAAAAAAAAACTTTTTTCGCTGTGTCGCTCTGAGGTAGAGTGTTGCTTGATAAGGGAAAAAATAATTTAAATAATTTTACAATAAGGCTGCAACATAGCAAAATGCGACATAGGGAAGGGTTCTGAATATTTTCTGAAAGCCCTGTATATGCATTCTCAAATTACCTTAATCCCTTCTAGGAATAAGGAGGCTGCAGTCTATCCTGGCAGAAGTGAGCACAAGGCAGGAAATAGTCCTGGACAGGATGCCAGTCCATTGCTGGGCCTTGGATAGATATGATACATAAAACATTGTTTTTGGGCCAGAATTCCAAATAAAGACCATAGATGAGTAAGATAAATGGCAAATCAAATGCAAAAGTTATCGGAAATAGCACTTTCAGCTCATGATTACTAAAGGTAATTATGTATTTACAGCATCAACATCTGAATTCTGTATTTTGATTGATGTTTTTATTGTGTTACTCAACTTACAGTGACACTTGAAATTTAAAAGTACTAGGAAGGGCTTGATGTAGAGTTAGAATAAAAAAAAGCAATGAACAGATTGAACCCAGACATTAATTAACAGAAAGAACTGATAGCACACAAAAGAAGCATGGCTGCAGAAAGCATGAAAGAGAAAGTTCTAAACTAAAAAAATTACATTTATGACTGACAGAGATCAACAGAAAGATTTTAAGATAGGTGTTGGCTTGATGCTGTGCTGCCCAATTTAGATAAAAAGAGTCAGAAACATAGATAGAGAAAAGAAGGCATGGCTGGAGATTTTCTAATTGCAGTATTGCCCAAGATGGTGCAGTGCCTTTTCTTGGACACTAAGGTACTAGCAAAAAATTAGTTTTGTCCAAATGGGGCATGCAGAAAATGAGCATTTGCTGTGGAGGTGTGGCTCTTTACTTGCCTGCAGTATAAATGCGTGTCCAACTGAATGCTGTAACTTGTTTCCTGTGGGAGGACAATGGACATGAATGAGTCTTTCAGACTTTCCAATAGTGATCATCATCATCCCAAAGTGTTTTACAGGTGCAGTGCATTACAGTGATTCTCATACAACTTCCATTTGATCCTCCTGCATGTTAACGTGACTCACTGAAGGTCACACTGTGTTTCAGTGGTGGGGACTGAAAAAGCAAATCTTTTGCTTTAAAGAGCGCTGCTTTATTCAGTACATTTCCTACAGTGATAAATGAGATGCTAATATCTCCATAAATATAACAGCACTTTAAATCACAACTACATTCTCCAGACACAAGAATCATTTACAGTTCTGAAAAGCTACTAAAGTACCAATAGATGCAGTGAGCAGCTATACAGGTGGATTCTGAAAAGTTAGAGAAGGACTTGACTAAAACAAATCTTCCAAAGTCAAAAATTAATCATGACTTCCATACTGAAAAATGAAAACATTGCAAACACAGTGTTCTGTCTCCATCCTGCTGTGTTCTACTGTACACGTTGTTTGTTAATATTGTCAATTTGCTTTAGCAAGCATCTTGGCATTAAACTTTAAACCTTTTTGATCGATATAACCCAAAGGCTCAGATCAGTGAAGCAAGATGACTGTTGGTGATATCCGTTAATTAGAGCTAATTACCCAATACTTCAATTTTGACATGTCTTGTATAGGCCCACTAACTGTAAGTGCCAGTGCTTTCCAGCAGGTGGGTGTAATGAGTCAATCATTTAACACAGTACAACACACTGAAGCTATCACAGGTGGCCAATGGTACAAAGTATCATCCACTGCTGTACATGACACACGCATGCCACAAATTCACCTGTTGATTCATCCATCTTGACATCAAATCAAAGAAACGTATTATTTTCCTTAAAGAATATTAAAATGCCAGGAACATTGATAAACAATTTTAGATAAAATAAGCAGCTGAATATTGCCTAGAAGGCAAAGAACCGACATGTACTATACATTAAAACACTGTAAAGATCTTGCTGTCTTTATTCACTGATTGACATGCTGTCTTTCTGAGGGGATGTCTGCTAAGCCAAAAAAATGAAAGTGTTCTCTTACATTGCATTTCTTAAAATGTACATGTCTGGTTTTATTTCTCTTTAAATCCAAGATTAAAGTAACAGATTTTTTTTATTTATATGGATTAAAAGAATTTCAGTGACTTTGCTACCAGTTGTCTCATTTGTATCTTCTCTAATTTTTTGTTTGTAGAGTTAACAAACTAAGCTGAGAAGGCCTGACTTTCCTTTCCCCATTAAAGTTCTCCAGTTCTTTTTGGGAATGCCAAGATGCTCAGAGATATGATCCATTTACCTTGTCATGAGTTTATTAGTGGCTTCCTGCTTACTGGTAAGATGCTGAAACTATCTCAACTGCCCCCTCCCAATCTCCAGGAGCATTTTCTATTCTGTATTCCTCCTTAATCCCTAAAATATACATACAAGGAAAAAAATGTAACTGTTCTCTACCTAAGATGACATCTGCATGAGTGTACCTGAATCTGAGGTTTAATTATTATGTCCTAGCAAAGTTGTTGAGTGTGATCCCTTGGTAACACTGGACAACGTTTTTTTCACATGTTTGCTTCCTGAAAAATTATGATAAGACAGCTTCAAAATGAAAGCAAATATATGTTCACGGTAACTGTACAACATTGAAATTTGGAGAAATATGAAAGTAACTTTTATTGAACTAAGTTTGTTTAATTGCTTAAAGATGCTGACACTTTGCATTAGTTCAATTGAGATAAAATAATTTTGCTGCTGATGTTCATTTGTACTCAGCATCTGATGTTCCTCATTTCAGTGTCCACCAATAGTCGGTAAGCATCATTAAAAAGTCATGGTGAAACCTTTCAGCATGTTTGTCACTGACTGCACCAAGAATAGCATGGAGGAAGTCCAAATGTGAATGCATGCAGAAAATTAATCTTTAGCGACATTGTTGAACTTCATGGTTTTGTATGATGAAAGCATGTTTGTCAAATAGCTGGATGTAATATGGTGGTCTGCATTTCCCAAGAAATTTTTTTAGCAATATTCTTGAATGCCTTCCATGCGATTTCCTCTTGACCACCTAGCAAATCTTTGAATCACTTGATGCTGATGATGTATCTGATTTACTGATGAACAAACAAGCTTTTCTTAATATTAGCATCAGTTATTCGTGGAAACATCTGCCTCAAAAATCAAAATCCTTTACTTTCCTTACTCAACACTTTCACAATTTTTTTTATTAGTCCAATTTTATACGAAAAGGATGCAAAAATATCTTTATTGGGTTGAAAGGTGGTTTATACGTCACATTTTTCTGCCTTGGTACCAAATGCTTAAAGAATGGCCAATTCTTTTGAATGTAATGAGGCTCTTTAATGTACTTATAATATGAGAAGAAATCACAAAATAAGATACATTCAGATATGTTTAGGAAGCAAAAACCATCATTGTCCTGTGTAAATGGAATACACACTTTTTAGAAAACAAAACTACAGTACATTCAACAATTACCACTGAAGAGACATGTTTAATCAATACTGTAGATCCCAACCATATCAAGTGACCTAAGGACTTCTGGATGGGTCTCATCCACTTATTCCACCTTCCGACTATGGAGTGTCTCAACCTTTGCAGTGACCTATATTTGCCAGATGGTCCTAGTAGTGCCTCTATAGACACAACCCTATCCACTGTTTTGAGGAGGTCATCAAAATCCACACAATAGCCTGTTTTCTGCAAAGCAGATCACTGTTTACTAAGACTGAGAAAAGCCTTAGCAATTCCCCACCTTCTCTTCCTAAGCTGTCAAATGGTCATTGTATGAAAGTCCAACAGTCATAAGAGTTTTGTCCCATAAAGAAACCAACCACTACTTTGTCACTTCAACTAATGAACTCTCAAGCAATGACTTGATTTCCCGGAACTGAAGGTGAATACTGAATTCACTCAATAAGGGGTGGCATCATTTAGGCATTCTTAGGGCATCGTTGCTACCTATCTAGGTCTCCTGGGTCTGTCCAGGTGATTATTCCTGAATTAAGGTACAGGTATTTGAGAGTGAATTGAAGGAAAAGGAATATTCTAATTTTCAAGAGAAGCTCTGCCCTGCAAAATCAGTCTAATCTTTCAGCAAAACCAAATCAGAAAAACAAAAATTAAATTCTAAAGGCTGGAACAAAAGGGTCTGTATTTAACGGAACTAGCCATTTAAACACACAATCACACAAATGATTGTTTTGTTTTTTACCTACAAACTTGGATAAACAGGTAGTTTAAACACACATTTATATTTATCCATCGTTAGCAGTGCTATAGAAACAGCAGCCAAGATGGCTGAGCCAACAAACAAAAACATGGCATGGTAAAAAGACATGAAAATAATTCAGTGAACTCAACCAAGGTTTAATTCTGAAAATAAATGTCAGAATTGAACTCTTCACACAAGAAAATTCCCAAAGGAGTAATTTACAGTTAATTTTGTTTACTCTGGACCAATTAACCAGCAAGTGGTGATTGAATATCAGTCTAAAACCTCAACCTCACTTCACTTGTGTTAACTGAATATATAGCCTCAGATAAATTGAATCAAATACAAGTTGACCACTGGTGCAAGATGCTCTAGCATCAGGAACAGCCTCAACCTCAAACACTGAGACCCGAGTCTCTTTGAAGGCAGAATACTCAGAGTTGATGATAAGCACAAAAAGGTATGTGTGCCCAACTGCCAAACAGTTAAAGTCAAAGTCACACTGAAGGAAACCAAACTGTAACTGCATGGCACTCAGATGAAGCTTTGAGAGTTTCATCCCACCATCTGGGTACTAATACATAGGGCAATGCCAGAGTAGAGAACTGATTATGGGTGTAAAGGCAAACAGCAAATTCTTAGTTATGATCAGCACCCTCATGACCTCTGACTCCATCCCAGACTATATTCCAGGAGTCCACATGCATTAATAAGGATTATCTGTCACTTGAAAGACACAGAACATGACTCCAACCTTTCACTTCACACACATTGAAGCTTATTATGTTTTCAGATTTTTTAGACAGCCTCCACCATTTAAAACCCTGGCATACGTTTAAAAGAAACATCACTTGGAGTCATTTTACTAAAAAGTTCAAAGTTTCAAGAAAGTCTACTTATTATCTTTGAAATAACTAGAAGAATGTGAAAAGGTGTATTTGACTCATTGTTTAACTGTGTTATAAGATGTTTAAAATTGATGTTCCCTTCTGTGTCAGTAAACAATTTCATAGGAGAGTCTTCATCACCTAAATTGATCTCATACTTCTCTGCTGAACATCAACTGCTTGTGTCTTAATAGCATCTTAACATAACATAACATTCTCAAATCTGCTTACTGTAATTCAGGGATGTGGGGCAGTGCTAGTCCATTGCATGCACACACGAACGAATTATCAATTAACCTAACACATGTATGTTCATCATATCATGATGACTGCATGCTGGAATTTGAATCTATAACACTGCATTAGCAAGACAACACATCCAGCCACTGTGCTCCCATGTCTCCCTGCAATTTTAATGTATGTCCAAGACAACTATTATGAAAATATCAAGTCAAGTCAATTTTTATTGCCAAGTATTCATAGCACACCGAGTAGATAGTACAATGAAAATATTACTTGCATGTCTTCTCAGAAGTCTCTAGAATTGACTTACACAGTGCTTTAGTCAATTTGGGTACACATTTAATGCCCAATTTCACCATATTCTTTCTCATGTATTATTTCTTAACTTTTTGCAAATTACATGTTTAATGTATGCATCATAAATTCCCAGGCTCACTTTCAAAGGAAACACCTCATGTTCTGTGTCAGATTATTACTATTCCAGGGCTAATCATTAATTGGCCTTATGCTATGTCCATCAGTTACCAATTTGAAGTTGTAGATCTATGCCATTAATAATTACAATTACATTTCATTTGTCAAAAATGACAAATATATGCTTTTAATTAGCTAAAAGTTCCTCTTTTTCCTCTTTCATAATTGAATCATCTGTGCAGCCATCCAACTAATTTTTTTCACTTCTCTGATCTATCCCACGACTAATGAGAGTCACACTGTTGAAACACATATAGGACTGAACATTAGAAAATTTATGACAAGAACAGACCATATTGTCACCGATATTGTTCAAAATAACATCAAGTCGAGAAAAATAACATCAAGTCGAGATCTGAAGGCTCCTAAAATCCTGTTCTCCACCACACTACATGGCAATTAATTCCATGTGTCTTTGGTTCTTCGCATAAAGAAAAACTTTTTTTACATTTGTGCAAAATTTGTTTCCAACCATGTAACTGTGTTCTTGTTGCAGAGTTTATTTTAAAGTAACAACTGGGATCCATTGTACTAATTCCTTTCATAATTTAAATGTCAATCATGAATGTTCAATTCCTTTAGTTTTTCCTCAAAGCTCATACCACTTAGTCTGGAATCAGCCTAGTTGCTTTCCTATGGAATTTCTCTAGTGTTGCTAAGTCTTTTTTGTAATTTGAAAACCAAAACTGAACACACTACTCCAGGTTAGACCTCACTAGTGTGTTATAAAGTTTAAGCGTGATCTCCCTTGACTTGTCCTCCACACATTGTGATATGTAACCTAAATTCCTATTAGCTTTCTTGATTGCTTATGTAGCAGATAGTAATGAGTCCATTATGAGTCTTAGGTCCTTCTCATAAGGTGGACTTTTAAGTTTAAGACCTCCAATTGTGTATTCATATCTAACATTGCTACTTCTTACAGTATATGTAATATGCTAGAGTTACTTATATTAAATTTCATCTACCATAAACTTGGCAAAGCCTGTATGCCATTCAAGCCCCTCTGTAACAATTTAGTCGATTCTACATCATCTGCTCTTCCACCTAGACTAGACTATTATTGCATTATTATTACAGGGCATTCCTGTTTATAGCTGCACACACTACCGGAAACATTGGCCCAGTAAATGGATGAATTAACCGATATACAGTATGGTCTTCCAGGTTTAAAGGAGGCAGTTGTTATCATTTACGTATGAGCAATATAACATCTGGCCTGCTTTACAGTCACACAAAAATGCACAAATGCCAGTTGTTACTTACAAAAGAAAGGACACATTCCTTTCTTCTTTATTCTTTTATTCTTTTTACAGAAATTATTTAAACTCAATTATGAAAAAAGATGTATTATGTAACCTTGAGGTAATAAAAGTCTTCAAACAGTGTGTGATCATGGGTACCCCAAACACTCATAACACATTTATCTACAAAGAATTACTTTGCTTTCTTTCAAAAGTAGGATTCATTTTCATTTTAATTTTCCTTGTTACTGAGCCTGGCACCTTCAACAGATTGATATCCATCTCTACTGTCCACTCTACTTCAGGCTGTTTCATTGAAAGTGTCTTTCATCTTGTCTTATACAATTTTGCTGTAGAAGGAAGAGGGAAGGTACTTTTAAAGGAGGTGTTCTCTCTCTCTCTCTGCCTATAATATGAAAAACTCCAAGTCAATGTATCTTTATCATGTATATTTGGCAGTTATAATAATAATAATAATATTATACAAGGGCAGCACTGTGGCGCAGTGGTAGCGCTACTCCCTCACAATAAGGAGGCCCGGGTTTGCTTCCCAGGTCCTCCCTGAGTGGAGTTTGCATGTTCTCCCCGTGTCTGCATGGGTTTCCTCCGGGTGCTCCGGTTTCCTCCCACACTCCAAAGACATGCAAGTTAGGTGCATTGGTGATCCTAAATTGTCCCTAGTGTGTGCTTGGTGTGTGTGTGTCCTGTGGTGGGCTGGCACCCTACCTTGCACCCTGTGTTGGCTGGGATTGGCTCCAGCAGACCCCCGTGACCCTGTGTTAGGATATAGCGGGTTGGACGATGACTGACTGACTGAATATTATGCAATAGGCTAGCTGGTGCAGTGAGTAGTATTGCTGCCCTGTGAATCCAGTGCAATGGTTTTAATCCTGCATCCATACTTTGTTCATACAAGTTTGCAGGCACTCCATTTTTCTGCTTGGGAACACTCTGGATATCTGCCCACATCCTCCAAGTTAGGTTAATTGACCCAATGTAACTGTTAGCATGGGCTTCTGTGTGAGGAAGTGTCCTACAATGGACTGGCTCCCTATCCATGGCTAGTTCATGACACATACTCACTGATGCCACAATACAATTACTTTGTAAATGATATGTTATAATACAGGCTCTAACACCTGAAACCCTGAACTGTATTAAATGCAATCAAATTAAAGCAGTTAGGTGACTAGTAATAACAGGACAACACAGTATCGAGCACAGACAATATGAATGACACTTGCCTGTGTGACTATACCCTGTTCTGAGATGATTGTTGCTGAACAGCAGATGCTGCTGGGACAGGTTCCTGCTTTATGTGACCAAGCACTGGGATTTAAGTGTTCTGAAAATTAATATATGAATAATCATCATAATATTGTACTGTTTTCACTACAGTGTATAAGTATGAGGTGCAAAACATAAATCAACTCTGGACAGGACACCAGACCATTGGAGGACTCATTTCAGTACTCACACATTCTCTCATGCGTAACCAGCATAGAGTCACCAAAATTAACATTTTGGGAAATGTGTAGAGACCAGGGAACCTAATAATTAATAAAATGTTGTAGGCAGTGTAGTGTAGTGGCATAGGTTCTGAATGCTAAATAACAAGGTTGTTTGCACTGAGTCACACTGATGAAGTCACTGAACATGTCATTGCACCACTGCATGAATATGTAAATAATTGCAAATATTCACTAAAGAAACAAATGTAATAAAAACAAAAGGGAGATGAGTGGTAAATAGTTGATAGTATTAATGTTTTGCTGAACCTGTATCAATCACTGTAAGGTTCCCATGATAACAAGGCGTTCGTTCATGTGTTGTTCCTTCAAGAGAGCAAAGATATGCCATTACATAATTTTATTACTTCCAAATGGCCTACTAGGATTATGTCCAGTTGCAGCTAGATTATGTCCAGTTGCAGCTAAGTTAGGTTCAGGTATCTCAGGACCCCGTACTAAGAAAAAAAAATAGTTCCAAAAATGAATAAATAGATAATAATCATAATTAGAATTTTTATAAGTCTTAGTAAATCTAAACATTGCTCTCTAAATATTCAAACAAAAGAAGAATAAAAGGGAACTTTATTGTGATTTGCACATCATCCAAGAAAAGTCATGTAGTAAAACAAGAGGACTCTTACTGAATGCTGACTAACCATCTAAAGTTCACTCAAAATATTGTAAATGTGACAAAAATGACCTTATAAATGCAAATAATTACAAATTTTGATTGATGAGCATTTTCTCTATAATGACATCCTCCTTTTTGGACAATCATTGCAGACTCAACTATCTCAAGCACACCTTGTCCAGGAATGGTTCCTCCTTATGCCCCTCTGACCTATAACTGGACAAAACGAGCTTGATAGCAAATGGATGAATGATGGCCAGAGCTCTGCAGCAACAGTGAGTGGGATGGAGCAGGCTGAGTGTGGGCTTGACAGATTAATTAGTAATAATAGTAATAAGAATAATAACAAGAAGAAGATAATGCAACAATTAAGCAAGTAGCAGTAATACAACCCCTGGAGCTTCGTTTCAAATTGTTGCTTGGGAGCTGCCAATGTTAATTTTTTTATGTTCTTGCAAGGTCTAAATGGATTTTTTCCTTGTACACAGTTTTTTCTCCAATATCCCAAACACGCATTTGAGTTAAGTCAAAGGGTGACTCTTCATTAAGTGTGGGAGTGTGTGTGTCTTTTGTCTTATGCCCAGAAATGTCAAAATATGCTTCATCTCTAAGTGTCCATAAAAATGGATCAAGTAGGTCATGGAATGGATTAATAATAATGATTAATATAATACAAATATATTTACAACCTGGTTATCCAGCTCAGAGTTGCTGTGATTTGGTACCTGTCTTGACTATCAATACCAGTCCATCATGGGACACACTTGATAAGCTCCCAAACTTATTTATGAGTCCAATTTAGAGTCACCAATCAATGTACACTTAACTTCACTGGCATATGGCAGAAAATAGAGAACACCACAGCACCACAAGAACGGGCAAATTTCACACAGACAGAAGTACTAATAAAAATCATATACTGGTACTCTAAATGCATTATGAAGACATTACCTGGAGCAGCTACATGTCCTCTCATCCATGGATGACATAAGTTGATTCACTGATGGATGGATAAACATAGATAGAAGGGACAATGGGAATTGTGAGAAAGCGTTACAATTATGTATTGTATTATTTTTGATACTACGCTGATAGTTCGGGGTCTTTTTGTTATGACAAGAATCAATAAACTTCTTCGTGTGGGTGCTTGTGTTGTTCATGGGGGTACGCTGCTCCTGATTTTCATGGTTTCTAAGTTAAACTCTTTGAGCCGTTGGCACTTTATCGTAAAGTACATAAAGAACAGCGCGTTACTACTGTTAGTCCAGCACGTGTATTAAATGAAGCTGCACCAAAAGACTTTTTACTCTAACAGAATGAACTGTCAGGCCGTCACACATTTGCTGAACAAGGTCGATCTTGCGAAGTGTAAGTCTTTTAACCAAAATCGGAGAAACGCAGCAAAATTAAAAGTAAAATAAAGGAAGCAGTGTGAAAGATGTTTCGTAAAAAAAGGACGCAGCGTTAAGGATGCGCGCTGGTGATGGACTCCATTTCCCAAGGTCTGCTCTCTAGAGCAGCGAGATGATAATATATTCAATGTTCACAAAGCAACGTTCAAGTCCCCCGGGGAGTCGGTTAAGGGGGGCTTGGGGGGAGAAGGAGACACAGAGTGTCAGTCAATGAGCGCAGCCGGCGCTGAGAGGCACTGCTGCGCCTTCTTACTCGCAGGCACAGGCGGACAGAAAGAGGCAGCCAGCAGCTTTCGAGTCCCCGATCCCATCTTCTTGTGCTGCTCGGCACACATTCCTTCTCATCTGCACATGTAAGCGACACCATCCTCTAAACACAAGAAGCTGGGGGACAACCTCCGACACAGCAACCGGCTCGCCTTGTCTCACTCTCTACTTACTTTTCCGCTGTCCATGCTGCTCCGCTGCCGGCGTCTTCTTGCCAAAGCTCCTGCACTTGTAAAGTGTCTGCGAGGATAAAAAAAAAGCAAAAGCAAACGGGGCATCGTGAGTCTCCAAGGGATTGTTTTAAACACTGTAAGTACTCGGACAGCCCGGAGAGAGGGGCTGATTTTGATCTGCTCTTGAGGCAGGGGGGGGGATCTTGTTATCAGTTCACTTTCATTTTAACAGAAGTGTGAGAATCTGGCTGTTGTCTCCGGCTCCTTATCCATGCATCGAGACAGAAAAAAACGCAAACGTCGTGCTCTTCACTTTCGTGTCTTGAGCTTTTAAAAATGAACGATTGTTAAAAATATTTTTATTTAGGATGCACCGTCTTCTTGAAGACATTTACCTTTCACAAACAAATGGACTTTTCTTCCGTAAGTACAGTAGTGTTCTTACACTTAATGTTCTACCAATTAGAAACAAACAAATCAGTCACTTGTATCTCTGTAGTGTTCATATTAAAGTAATTGTGCACCTTTAACTTTTCGTTATTTTTAAATACTTTTCTATTTACCCAGCATCGAGGATGTGCGATGTGTAATTTTAAAGAGCTTTTCTCTCCACTTCTTTTTTACGATAACTGAGCTTCGCTCGAAACTTTCCAAAATACGATGCGCGATTTAAAGTAGTGCGTTTTAAAGCTGTGTGGGATGGCTCTTTATTATTATTATTATTATTAGTAGTAGTAGTAGTAGTAGTAGTATATTTTGATCTTTTTGTTTAAAGTATATTTGAAGAATTAAAGCGATGATGATTTAAAATTTGCAGTTCCACAAAGTAACCTCGTTTCAAACTTCTTCAACAACCGTGTGCTGTTTTTGCTGAAAGTGATGCTCTTTTCGTACTGAAAAATAAAGTTAGCCTAGCAAAAGCACGTAACGAATAAACACTTGCTCGCTCTGATGCGAACCTCGGCGTGATCGTAATCAACTGGAGTGACTTTAAACGCGAGCAATATGCGTCTTTGATATATCAGCTTGTACCTGCTTATGATAATGCGTGCCAGTTGTCCCGCAACGTCCTGACAAAAGCGGTCAGACTTTGCCAGCCGGACATCCTTAAACGCCTACACGAGTGTGTGTGTGTGTGTGTCTTTGGGTGTCAGTGGCTCTAAGGGAAAAGAAGCCAACTAAGGCACCCAGTCTGCACCTCGCGAGCGCCTGCTTTGTGACAGGTAAGTCATTCCGTGCGACAAGAGTTTATTCAGCTGAAACAAGACACTGTGGACATTGTTTAATGTGTCGACAAAAATGTGCGCGCAGTTTAGAGTTCGGGTCTTTTTTTAAACACCACTGTAAAATGACGCTCTTGACCGTGTTGGTTTGATATGACTAATATTTATTCGTTATATTTTTGCCTCAGTAAAAGCCCACTCGTAAAACGCAACAGTAAGAGCCTCCATGTAACAGCCCAACTGTTGCCATTTCCATTTTTTTGCAAGGGAAACACCTGTTAAATGGGACATTTGCAATCCAACATCCTGCTTTAAAACGAAGCATTTGTTTTTCTTCAATCAAATGTGGCGGATATTTCCGTTTACGGTGCAAAAGATGTAAAATGTTTAATATATTTGTTAAAAACAGAAGCCACTGATGACTTCTTTTCGCTAATTCAAAGTTCACTTAAGTTATATTTTCCACTAAAGTGGACTATCCTCTAAACAGTCCATTTTTGATAATCTTTTACTTGACTTTATAATGAATTCGATATACTAATGCGAATGCTGGTTTTGGTATTTTGTATTGACATTTATTATTATTATTATTATTTTATTATAGAGTTTCGTAGCGGGCAGCTGCATTGCTGATTTGTTTTTTTTTTAACTAAAATAGCATTTGTATCAGGTTCACAATTATCTTCAACCCTATACTTATGTTGAATATTTACTGATATAATTCTAGGAATTATTTATGTACACATCGAAATGTAATCGTTTCCGATTTACTTTTGTTTGATTCAAACTTAACTTGTATGTATTTTTTTTCTGCAAAGTGATGCTAAGTATTTTTTGGCGTATGTGTGTAGTTTTTTCAGCCAGCATTCAGATGATCACATATGTAATGATATCGATAACCACCTTTTTAGTTGCATTGCCGTTATTTAGATGAATCTTCACGTTTTCTTACGTCGAGTCGTCTTCAAAACAATCCCGCGTGAATGAAGCTTTAAACGCACGCTTTAGCGCATTTTTTCTTACAGTTCAGCAGGCATAAATGAAAGCTCTCTAACCGCATGTGTAACCTCATTATGTAAAAATAACTTTTGCAAGTTGTATCTCAATATTGAAATCAAGTTTACTATTGATGTTTATTTTTCTTTTGAAACGGGTTATTCCAGTATACAGTATATATATATATATTATATATATATTAAAAAATAAGTAGATTAAAGACGTAGCTTATATTGTAGATGTATGGTATACATTACAGTATGGTGTTTGCATTATCATTCAATTCAGCTATAGACATTTCTCATTGATGTAGTATATCAGTACGTGAATATGTCAAATTATGTTCATTGTGTAGTTCTAAGCAAATAACCCTGTCTTGGTAGTGCTCGAACATTATGAATAATATTACCGTTAAGTGCGTTTTCCGAACACTTTATATATATATATATATATATATATATATATATATATATATATATATATAAATGGCACGTTTTTAATTTGACAACCCGTGCAACACTGTGAGAGAGGTATACTGGGATGTCCGCCGTTTAAGAATAAACGCAACTAGAATAAATTGGAATGAAATGTTATTGAAATGACACGGATTCACAGATAGGCAGATATTTAAGGCACTATATAAGGTACACAAATAGACAGGCAGGGCAGCTGAATTGTGCATGAAGGCAACAGGTTGATATAAAATACTATAATGAAAAAAGTATAAATTTACTTGATAAAATCCCAGCTAGTTAGCAATCATTCATTGTTAAAAGTCTCCTTTCACTGTAAAATACCATCATATATTTAATACGGGTTGTCCCCGGTATGTGAAGGTTATTTTTAATGTGGTGTTTCATTTTTAATATCAAATTTTAAAAATGCCTAGAGATGTTTGACATGATGTGATTTGTGGACATTGGTTGTAAACTGATTTTCTCATCTTACCTTTGTTGCAAATCACTTATTGTTTTATAACTTAAAAAAATGTAATTGGCTTATACATTTGCAGTGGTATGCTATATTTCATCTTCAGCAAATAAAAAAAATTGAATTATTGTCTGCAAAGACGGTGGTCTCATTGAAACAATTCTGTTAATTGTGAATTATTATTGTGATGTATGAGCTAATACAATGAAATAAAGAATAGGAGGCAACAGGGAGCTTTGCGGAGTCATGAGTCAATTAGGAACAATTTGCCACAATTTGGTTTACTGATCACCCACGGGTTAGACAGTAAAATATTTAAGAACAGTCTAGTTAAAAACCAGTAGGCGTGACATTGATGCTGCGATTATAGAAGGACTAAGCATGATTTGTATTTAATATCTACATATGTTAGTTCTTATTTAACTACGTCGTTCATTTCTTTCCTCTTTTCACTGTAGATCATTGCTACCTTTTTGTACAAAACCACATCAAGCTTTTTCACATAATTTCTTAACTACAAGTCATTTTCTCTGGATTGATTCTTCATCTATATATTTAGTGCAGTAATGGCCAGAATTTATTTTCAGATTGCCTGATGTGAATTTAACAGAAAGAAAGAAAGAAAGAAAGAAAGAAAGAAAGAAAGAAAGAGGGGGAAAGTAACAGATGATTTATTTGGCGGGGTTTCGATTTTTGTCCTGAGTCCTCCTTTTCTATCCCTTTCAGCAACGATGTCAGCTGTTATTGCTTCCTATTGATCTCTTTGCAAAGTGAGAAGTGAACTAAAATTAATGTCAATTCCAGTGCCTGGATCAATAGCCAGAGTTATTTTAATCTGGATTTGTGCACGGTGTGGAATTAAAAATCGGGAAGAGAGCTGGTGGAATAAAACACTTACTTTTTCTGTAGAACAATTAAGGGAGTTTTGCTTAGTGTTTTTGTATGTCTATGGAGCTGGGTCTAAAGAAACACATTCTTAACTGCCACCTTAAGGGTAAATGGCCAGTGATTAGTTTCAAGTTTCACAGCGTACCTCTTTATCAGTATAAAATATAACACTGCAACAAAACAGTGAATTGGATAAGATTTGATGAACGAGCCTTTAAGATACTGTGAAGTTAGTAGGTGATCATGTATATATTGTCATAATTACTGAGGCTTTGAATAAACTCACAGAGCAAAATTTGTAAAGAGATAACTTTAAAAAAGGACTCATTTTTGATGGGGTGCCTATAGTGAGACTCACTAATAAACACTTCATTTAAATCCAATCTTTCATGCAGATGCTAGAAAGGGAAAAGTAATTAAACAAAAAGGCAGGAGGTGTTCAGTCATGCAAAGGATTGATGTTTAGATTAGGAAAATAAAAGAAAAAGAAAACTATACAAAAGAAAAAAATATTCTCATCATGAGTGGTATCTTTGATCAATGAGATTGCGGCATTTGGCCTAATATCGCTTACAACCATGCTAGTGTTTCAGATGTCTGGAAACCTAAATAGACTGGCTTGACACACATAAATGGGAAACCACACACCAGTAGAAAAATGGCAGGAGTGCATCTGTATTAGTCAAAAGTGTACATCAGAGATATACAAATTATTAGCAATTTTTAAAGTAATTATTCACTGTATTCAGTGTGGGCAGGGCACCTTACAACTAGCCTTTTTGCTTGTAAAAGCAAAAGCTTAGATTATACTGTGTGACTTAATTATTTGTTCTCCATTTCTCTTTCTGCTAAAAAAGCTTTGCTGTACCTTACACTAGAGTACTGCCTGACATTTTTATATTTTTTAAAGTGTCAAATTGGCTATTTTTCTTTTCTGGCTATCTGTGATGGATGCAGCTTTATTAATCCATTACTGAGCTTCTTAGTGTTATCTGAATGTGCTTGGAAAATTACTGTAAAAACTTATCAAATTACAAAAAAAAAAAAAACACTGGAAAAAACACAATTCAATTGTCTCTGGTGATTTTTTTTATTAAGTTTAGCAATTATTTAATTTTATTGAACAGATCATGATACAGAGTATGTGCCTGTAACCTGAGAATGCAGCCACCAACAGCATAATGTAACTGTCTGTAGATTAAATTATCACAAACTGTTCACAAGGAATTTCTATTGAGTGTAACATACTCTGATAGTTTTATTAAATTCTGGAGTGAGTGGTAAAAATAAAAAAAAATTACATATATACAGTATATATACACACGATACGGTGAAATATGCAGCAACAAATAAATGAAATGTCTAAGATTGAAACTGGAAAAATGTCAATTGAAAGGCCGATATTTACTTTAGTATTAACAGTAGTGAAAATGTTTTAAAAATTGAAATATTGGCAATGAAGAAATATTAAAATTTACATATAGGAATGTGAAGCAATTTAGTTTGTTTTAGACTGACAGTGATTATACTGTCAGTACAAGAACCATTTTGTTCCTTCCTGCCCAGGTCCACTTCCCATTAATCACTGGCAGATAATGACATATTGTAATTTTTGAAGGTATAGCCTGAACCAGTTGAGAATATTGGGAATGGGATGCAGATTTGAAGACAGAGATACTATAGTTGTATAGGAAACAATGTGAAACTGATATGTTACTCTAAAATGTAGTCCAACTGTGATATCATCTTATAAAGATTACATATTTAATAATATTTATGGAAATTAATTTAATGTAAGTAATGTTTTCAAAAATTATAATTTCACTCTTGTTTTCTTTCTATTGGGTAATTTGCTGCTGTGTATTTCTGTCGGCTTTACTAGGTATTTGAATGCCCTTGTGCTGGATTTACTGTGTATCGCATTCTTGTTATATATTACACCTTCTAATGGTTTGCCCTGTGAAAGGAACTATATAAAATATGGCCTGCGCAATAGAATTTTGTGTGTGTTTATTTTCCAAGCACTATTATTTTGAATATGATTTTATGAATGACTGCTTTTGCATTAT
This sequence comes from Polypterus senegalus, assembly GCF_016835505.1. Lineage (NCBI taxonomy): Eukaryota > Metazoa > Chordata > Cladistia > Polypteriformes > Polypteridae > Polypterus > Polypterus senegalus. The sequence continues at coordinate 91,343,513 of NC_053167.1, read as the reverse complement.
CATATATGTTGTTTTATTGAATAATTCATTTGCTTTTTATTTTTATATCTTTTGGATCAGACTTTTGTGTGTGTACTCATAGCATTTTCAGTAGTGCAATATTTATATGTTGTCTTTTTTGTAATTTTTTTGTAGAGCTAAAAAGAATAGGGACCATGGAAGTCCAACTGTTAGCAATTCAAAGATCAAAACAGTTGAAAACAATCTATAAACCTGTCGGATTGTAATGCATCACTGTCTGTTTAGCAAGCGCTAAGATAACACTTTTTCACAACATTTGTACTGTGCACATTTTAAAAAGGTCTACATGAAATAACATTTGAAGTAAAAACATACATTTGTAAAAAAAAGCAATATTTCATGGTTTATTAAAAAAAAATTAAATAAGATTTTACTCGGGTCTTACTATTCAGTTGGAGAAGTAGGCTGAATTTCTAAAGATGATGTGTTCACTGAGATTTGCCAAGGTCTATGAGTAAAAACATATACTAGGTCAAAAACAGATATTTGCAGATATTTTAATTATAATGCTCATACTTTGTTTTCTGTGAATCCCATCAACACAGTACAATACAGTATCAAAAATGGGAAAAGCTGACTGCTGTCCTTCATAGTATAATCTCTCTTTAAGGAAATTTTCAATAAAGTGAAACTGTCTGCGAGGCATTGTTATGTGTGGGTTTTCCCTTGGGTACTCTGGTTTTCCTCCCACATCCCAAAGAAGTGTATGTTAGGTTGACTGGTGGATCTGTATTGACCCAGTGTGAGAGAGTGTGGATGCTTGCATGGTTAAATTCTGCAATGCCCTGGCACTTTATATAGGGTTGGTTTTCAGTTTCCTAGAACCCTGAACTGAATAAGGGAGGTAAGAAAATGGATTTAGATGTTTATGAAGAAGGTATTGAGTTGCACGGCTGCCTTATAGACTCAGTGTGCAGTGTTAAAATCCTGCACCCTTGTATGCTCTCTGTATCTCTGTGAGTTTTCTTCTGGTTTCACAAGATATCCTTTATACATCTTCAAAGATGTACTGGTTAGGTTAAAGCAATTGTAAATTGGCCCTGTGTGACAGGGCATTTTGATGGACTTGTGCCATGCCTAAGGTTGCTTTCTGCCTTGTGCCCAGTGTTTTTGGGGTATGCTCTTGCCACCCACATGATTCTGAATTGCATTACAGTATGTGTATTTGAGAGTATTATGTAATATAAACTAGATAAAAAAATATCTACACACATATCATTACTGAACTTGCTTATCATATTTTAGCGTTGCAGATGAATAAAGCGTATTCTGTTAGCTGTGGCTGCAAGGCACAAACCAACCCTAGATGGGGGTTCTATGGAAGGCGCACACCTCCACATTCAGACCAGTTTTCATTCACCAGTTATCCTATGCGATGTAGGAGGTAAACCACAACATAATGGGAAATATCAACACTTTATGAACTGGCTTTGGATAGTAAATTTGTAACAGGGAGCAGGGACTTTTCTCAGCAGTATTAGATGCAATGCAGGAATCAGCCTTGATGTTAGCTCATTGCTGAAAAAGCTCATTAATGTCAAGCCAATTTAGTGTCATCAGTGAACCAAAACTGAACTTAACCCAAATGTGATTAGGGTGTAGGAGAAAACCCTCAGAATGCTGTGGAGAACATTCAATACAGTTCAATTCAGTGCATTTTTGTATAGCGCTCTTCAATAATTTCCGACTTTGACTATGAAAAACGCAATCAGTGACCTCGAATCAATCCAGAGTTCTTCTAGCAATGAGGCTGAATTTTTAACCAATATGAATATATGAAAGCATTCTGCAAAAATAAAACATGCCTGTTTTGATGATGTAGTTAAATTCACTTTTTATATCCTCTGTTCTTTACCTCCAAAATCAAATGGCATCAGGCAAAAGGCTTGAAGGAGAGAAACTCTTGTTTATATATTAAAACAGTTGTACCACTCACCGCTTTTCATTTCCATGAGTAAACAGTAGTAGGAAAACCTCTGTATTCTTATAAATGTCTCTCTCTGTCTTACTCTCTCTTTGTTTTTTACTCTAAACTGTAAATGTTTGCTTCAAATGCCACAGGAAGCGAAAGCTCCCAGAGCTGCAGGAAGATTAGTGGTAGTCAAATAAGAAAAGTGATGTTTATGGTAATAATTTGCAAAGTGATCAAGCAAGCATAATTATTAAATAGTATTTTACAACTCTGTCGTGGCATCTAAAGGATGGGTCTCCATTTTTGTCACTCTTATTATTTTACCAGTGCCAAGGATGTGATCGGGGCAATAGGGCCTGGGACCTGACTTTCTAAACAAGTTAGACACAAAGTAGCTTTATGCATAAATTAAAAAAAAAGTAAAAGAAGAGCTGGTTTTCATTTTTTTTTTTTAAGCTTATCTTCTCTGCCAGTCAAAGGAGAGGTGAACTTCAATGAATTTATGCCAGATGGAAGAGAAGAACGGGGCGTCACCGTTATAAGCTACATTACTAGTGAGTATCTTTCTTTGAGAATTAATGTTGATTTATTTTGTTTTATTATTGTGTCTTTTATTTTTCTATTCTTTAATATGTAAAGCACTTTGAGCTACTGTTTGTATGAAAATGTGCTATAAAAATAAATGTTGTTGTTGTTGTTGTTATCTTAGACTAGCGTACAATGGAAGGTTTTTTTTTCTGATGAGATTGTGCATAAGAAAGAAACAGTCTGTCTGTGTAGCCGTACTCTTCTACTGGCTTTTGTTTTCATTCTGTGGTGCAACTTTCTTCACCAAATTACACTGAGTTACCAGTCCTGCGCTCTTACTCCAGATAAGGCTCTTTTTACCTCTCATTTTTTGACACCTTTGGTTATTTATATTTTATAGTGTGCTTAATGACGCTTCTTTTAAAGAAACCATGATAAGGAGTCCATTTATTTTGTTAGAGGGTACAGTTATTTAAAGAACTAAACAGTGAGTGGCAGTGTAGCTAACAACCAAAAGATAACTATGTTTAGATTATTTTTACTAGACAGATAAAGAGCACATCTGATGAAGATTCACAAATTTTATACTAATAGGTCTGGGAAATAAAAAATAACTTTATGTTTGTGAATGTTCATGATTAGTGCTGTCAAAATGAAACTGTACAATGAATAATCCTGGACACTGACAGGGAAATAGTAGGATCTGCATTTTAATTTAAGACTAGTTCAATCCAGCACGTATTAAGAATAATAACATATTTTTGTAATTTAATCATGTTTTTCTTTTGTAAAATGCTTGATTTTCATATGCGTCTTTTTCTGGATGGTATCAGAAATGAGTTATTTGTCCTAAATATTAACACATGTAAGCATTACTTGAGAAACATTGAAACCCTTCTTGTATATAACAGAGATGCTACACTTGCTCATCAGTTAAAAATTGTCATATTAAAATTTTTACGAACATCGTCGGAATAATCACATACAGTAAATATAGCAGGTAATCACTAAAGAGTAAGTACAAGTAATTTCTTTTTTATTTTTGCTTTCAGGGTGGCATGATAATGTAATAGATAGTGGTACTACTTCACATATGTAGTGCCCTGGCTTCAAAGCTCATATTCCGATGTTGTCTCAGTTGGGTATGCATGTTCTCTTGGGTCTGGGCAGGTTTCCCCTGGGTACTCTGGTTTTCCTCTCACATCCAAAACACGTGCAGGTTACATATACTGGCGACTGAAAACTATCATTGTGTTGCTGTGGGTGTGAGCAATTGTGAATCCTGTGATAGTCTGGCTGAATCCTAATTTCGGTCAATCAAGTTAAACTCTGAGCCAGGGAAAGCGGAGTAGTGTGTTATTGACTTTTTTTTTAACTTTTACATTACACAATGCCTGCAATCCATTTTTGTATTTAAAATTTGTCTAAATGGTTTGGTGTGCTTTAAAAAACCAGTAACACTCTCATATCTAGGGCATAAGCAGCTGTGCTCATCAGTCACAACATTTACTGCGTCTTGATCACCCGGGTGTTCACCGTTTGTTAAAACAAGTTGACAGTCATCATTATGAACATCTGTAATAGTTCACCATGTGCCACAAGCAATTGCTTCTGTGCGCAGCAGAATTTTTATTGTACTGTACCACAACTTCCAGAGTTCCAGGTTATTTTTTGAAGGTGTAAGAAATCCAGCAAAATAGTTCGTAATATTTTTGTGATTTAACAAAATTTCAAACCAGAATTACTAAATATTTTGCGGTAATTTTAGAGAAAAATTCACTGATAGATAGATAGATAGATAGATAGATAGCCATGACTGTTAAAATGGCACATTGTATAATTCCCTGTTCCTCCTGATCATCTCTTGTCCTTCATGTGGCCCACTTTTACATGGACATCACTAAATGTATTTTACAGAGTTAATAGACATAATTACTTTTTTTAGGTTTTAGTATTAAAATGTAAAGGTTAAAAAAGAAAAAGAAATCTAGCATAAGGCTTGGCAGCTTCTGGCTTTCATCTCAAAGTCTTTATTTTTTGTGTGATGATTCATTATTTAGGGTCGTCAGTAGCATTTGTTAATTTTCTTTAGCAGGAGTTGTAATTTTTTTAAACATGCCCCGCAGCTCCTCTTGGCTCATCAGATCTTATCTGTCAAAGACATGGCACATTTGTCACTTTCTTATAACATTTTGCTTTGATATTTTCTTTTTTTTTGCTATTCCAAGCTGTGCTTATATTGCTAGTGATTTCTAGAGCTTTGTACTCTCCTAAGTTACTTCTTTTTATAACATGCTACCTGTTCCCATTATGCGTTGCACAAAGACAAAGGGTCTGCTGGGGTCCGTAGGAGGGCAGTACTGTTTTTCTGAAGGATGGCCTCAGTCTTCTGCTGAAGTGACTCTCCAGGAATTCACTTTGCTCACATACAGGCACAGATTCTATTGCAGTGCAGGAGTTTCTGCCAGAAATGTACCTGAGATGTGAAATAAAACAAAACAAACTGTCTGTCAATTCTAAAACCTGCCAGACGGAATGCTGCCTTCAATTTGTGATTGTTGGTAGAGAGTCGGGCACAGGCTTTGAAGAGGAAGACGTGATTACCACATCTATAGAATACTTGGCGTACTTATGGTTTCCAGCAACCATAAGGGGGTATCGTGTGTCGTTTTATTGGACTGTCAGCCATACACTGACGTGCCATGTTGATGGAGATGATAATAAAATTGAAATATCCACACATTTATCAAAATAGTACCTTGTCAGAAGTACGAAACATTTTACTCAGACACAATTTAGAGATGCCAGTTAACTTAACATGTATATTGTTTGGGATTGGGATGAATACTAGAATGTCCTGGAAAAAACCCCACACAGACATTCAGAGAATTTGTAAACTCTACACAGTCAGTGACTAGACAGTGGTGACCTGGGACACTAGAGGTCAGAGGCAGCAGTACTAATCATTGCACCACCCATAACTGAGGTAATTTGGGCTGTAGCTTCAAACACAAGCTGCTGCCTTAATATTCCCATGCATTGTGACTTGTTTCCCAGGAGATCACCTTTATTGTATGTGTTGAATTGAACCTTTAGAAGTAAACCGGTGAGAGGTTAACTACTGCAATTGTTATAGCACAGACATCCACCTTCTAATGTTAATCCAAGCACAGGACACATTTACTGACCCTTTCAAAGTTCACCATTGCTAACGCTGGCTTACCAGTTAATTGTAAGCAATCACTCTATGTGTTATGCGGCTGTAATTTGCCATTTAAAGAAACTGAACATCAATAAATGAAATGAAAGTTTGGAATCACCAAAACTGTTTAAAAAGAAAGCTGTTTTTCAGTTATAATATTCTATTTTAAAAGTGCAACCTGCGCATCTCCTACCATACTATAATAATTCCAGTTTACCTTGAGTAAATAATTGGGATGTACCGTACACTCCAGTATCTTTGTGATAAAAGTGAATTGACCTTTTGTGCTTGACTTGACAAATATACATATATATGCATCTTTTTTTGAACACACATTATAGCTTTATTATTTAAATACTTTTTAATGTAAAGTTTTGTTGTAAAGACAACAGTCAACAAAGGTTAATTCTAACTGTTCAGTCAAAGGAAGATGGAGTTAATGTATTCATATGAATTTTATTCTATATATATGATGATCAGAGATGGACATCTTTATCAGATCTTTTTCCGGAAAGCCATTAAGTTCAAGAAATCAACGCAGGACTGGAGCTAGATTTATGAGATGGAGGCGCAGATATGGGATTCATGAATTACAAAGGGCTCTTATCTGCGCTTGATGTGGCGTGGTCTATATGTTAAAACTGGGAACTGCAAAACAGCAGGGTTGCACTGTGCCTACTTGAGGCAGAGGTTCATTTCAGCTGTAGTTCTCTGGACCTGGGATCTAAGAAGAATTTTTATTAAATTATGGATGACTGAAATGAAGACAGTTATAAATGATGTCTAAATAGTTGTTAGGATAAAACAGCATGGACAGATCTACCAAAACATTTCTTAAGGCCCCTTTGATTTGTTACATTGTTTGCCTAAATTATTAATTTTTCACAGTTAAACTAGTTAATGTCTAAAGCACAAATTATGTTTTATGTTTTATAGCAATTCAAAGCTTATTTTAATGAACTTGGGGTGCTCAAAATCTCCCTTTTTCTTTGTAGGTTTCTACACCAAGAATGACCTTTCTTTGACAGGCTGTATGCTATAAGCAGTTCTGCTGGCCCCAGCTCCTCCCTGTGACTGACCTGCCACTGCCGTCACCCACTTCAGTCCTGCATTTTGCTGATTTTCATTTCAGGGGACAAGGCACATCTGAAAATGGACTTACACCGAGCCGCCTTTAAGATGGAAAGCTCTTCCTATCTGCCAAACCCTTTAGCATCTCCAGCATTGATGGTCCTGGCCTCCACTGCAGAAGCCAGCCGTGATGCATCAATCCCCTGCCAGCAGCCACGTCCTTTTGGCGTTCCTGTGTCTGTCGATAAAGAGGTGCACATTCCCTTCACTAATGGCTCCTACACCTTTGCCTCCATGTACCACCGCCAGGGAGCTGTTCCGGGAGGGTTCCCTAATCGTGACTTTCCTCCTTCCCTTCTGCATCTTCACCCCCAGTTTGCACCTCCTAATCTAGACTGCTCCCCAATCAGCATGCTTAATCACAGTGGGGTAGGCGCCTTCCGGCCTTTTGCCTCAGTTCCAGATGACCGTGATGGCAGCGGCTACCAGTCAGCATTTACTCCTGCCAAACGCTTGAAAGGCTGCTTGGAGGCAGATGCCTCACCCCACCTGCGCTATTCAGATGCTGATGGGAAGGAGTATGACTATGGTGGCACACAGATCCCATCCAGCTCTCCTGGGTCATTAAAGGCCAGTGAAGATGCTGGGAAGAAAATCTTTGCAGTGTCCGGTCTTCTGTCTGATCGCGAGACCTCCTCTAGTCCTGAGGATCGCAATGAGCGCTGTAAGTATCCCAAACCCACCTTACTTAAACAATTTTACTTTTTATGTTGTTTTTAATAATGCATGATCAAAACATGTAAAGTAGTGAAAAGTTACTAGAAAATGTTGTGGTAATTCTTGTCTCCTGATTATTTTCCAAATAATTCACTCTCCTTTTAATTGGGCTTGCTGATCAAAATACATTTATTTATTGGTCATGTCTCACAGTGAAAGCTGTAAAATTGAAACAGTAATGCTTCACCTCCAAAAATATTCTGAATATGTAGGTATTTTGCTACAACATTCCTCAAATTTTGGCAAGTAACAAAAGAGGAAGGAAGAATTAAAGAAAGTCTTGAATCCTCATTTAGTGAAAATGATCAAAGTGATTATTGGCAGTTAGATCAGAAAATTTAAACTTAGCCATAGCACTACTGTTCTATGTCTCAATGATATGTAAGCATAACAGACTTTGAAATACAACACAGAAGCATCATCAGAAAAGGAAAGCAGATCAGATGGACAGTGCACATTGTTAAAATGCATCACAGGATGGCTTTCATAAACTGTCTCTGTGATTTTCAAAAGACAGAGACAAGGCTGAAACATTCAAAGACATGGACAGAACATTGCGTCAGTGATGACAAGTAACATCAGAACTACTGCACTGTATGTTGGTCACAGTACAGAATGTCTTAAGAAAATGTAAGGTGGTAATGTCTAGAATATGCCACTCTTTCTGTCTAATCTGAAACCACATCACCCATATCGCTAATAGGAGTGTTTTCAGCATGGCATGAGTATTCTTGACACCATGGGGACTAGTTTAACATCCTATCATTGCTGATCCAAGTTTGTACGGTTTTCAGAAAGAAACATTTGCATTGCTGTGTTTACAATGTTATTTCAGAATGTTTCAATATTTTAATTTATTCAGATCTGGATCACTACCACCCTAAGAGGGATATTTAGGTTGTGAGCATTTCAAATGCCATTCTTAACAATTGTAAACAGCTATCATTGTAATGTGATCCAGATTTGAACTATCTCTGTATGATAAGCATTTGATGCCCTTCATCATAATAACTAATGCAATTGCGTTACACAGTAATTTCAAATGCTTCCAGCTGAATATGAATTTGTTCATTCCACTCCATACAGGAAAAGTTACATTGCATTATAAATGTTTAGAATGCTAGTTTCAGTCATTTCAGATATTGTTAATTATTACAATTTCTGCTGTGATCTTTTTTAATGACCGCCTTCACCTAGTGATCTAGATGTGTGAGACAATTTTTGATGCCCTTTGTGAAAATTGCTTATTAATACTACTGTAGCAAATGATTTAAAATGCTTCCTCACTAAAGAGGAAAGGTTAATGTAGATATTTAGTATTTAGGCTACTGTTCTGAGCTGATCCAGATATGTGCTGCCTCTTTGAGAACTGTGCCAAGACCATTTATAATAAGATTTTCAGCAATTTCTAATCTCACCATTACCATTTCACCAAGCGGCACATTTACAAAGCATCATTAATGTTTACAGTAACAATGCTTCCATTTTTCTTTTACCCAGGTCTCTGCTCACTCTTTGACAGGAGCATTTGTCCTGGATCATGAGCATTTGCAACACCAGGAAGCAGTGATCATTTCAAATGTATCCAAATCCATAACATTTTACTGCAGCTTGAGAGGTTTACATGACTATAAAATTTCAAGTCAAATGCTGAAATATCTTTTTTTTCAGATTTGCTTTTGAGTGGTATCAGATCATTTGAATTCACAAACAGCTATATTGTCATTCAAGAACAATGAGTATAAATAAATAGGAATGCCATCTTGGTAGAATCCAGACTTGCATCTGAATCATTCTATGAATATTTTCTGCAATTCATGAGCATTTACACAGTTAAATGGTACCATATCATATTGGTTCAAATCTGTGTCACTTCCTCAGGTGTAACAGTTGAGAGTGTCACAACCCTTTACACAATAACTCTGATATTGGTGAAGCAGGTAGATGCTGCAGTCAAACATTACTGCAGATATGTGTTTTGCTTGGCTCTTCATGTCAATGAAAGTGTCCAGTGCCTTATCAATGGCTTTGTATAGTCTTTTTACAGAACCAGGATTTCTGCTCTCCCACTACATTCCATTGCATTCTAAAGCCTGCATGTATTCCTTTGTCATACTGATTTCTAACTTGTGATGTCATCTGTTGAAACTGAACCTCCATCACATTTGTATAAGACACTTCAATTCATTTCTTCTTGAGTGATGGCCTCACTGCAGATTGTCACATGCAGGACAGAGTGTCCTTTCTGAGATGTTCAAGAACTTGTGGTATAGTTAGTTCATTCATTTAGCTGCATTAAATGTCTATCTCTTGCACCAGTTAACTGGCTGGGGTCTCTTTGGTTCAGTGATTTTTGGTTAGTACCACTTTCTCAGCCTGATAAAGCTTCCATTAATAATAAAAAATCTGCCTTGATCATGGGATTTTTCAGTGTGTATCAACAATACATTTTTCAATGGTAAGTAAGCTGGCATTCATTTAGTGTAATTGGAGTGGACCGATCGGCACTAGACTGTCGGATGTGTTAAATGCAATTAAAATGTATTAGATATTCCACATTTAATGCTAGCGTTTGTGTTAATTCTAGTGTAAAAGTGAAAAAAAAATTAATTAAGAATATAGTCATTTTATATTCTGTTCATTCAGCCTTTAAATTGCATTTATCTAATGTTTGTAAATCACCAGTTTTTTTACTAAGTTCCAATCCACCATAGCCAGCCATTCCAGTCCCACTCAAAGCCAAGCAGCATTTACCAGCCAGGCATCCCAGCGATGTGCCAGGCTGTTGGAGCACATAATCAGGCTTTACCTGATGCTGCTAAGCAGGAAGCCAACAATGTGGTACTGAAACAGATACAAATAATCTACATGTGCAGTCCGTGGTGTCAAGGTTTTAGGCATGTTCAGAGAAATAAAGTAGATGTCTGAGTATAATGTTCGAGTGCCCAACTCCATTTGCTTGTCTAATTTGCAGGGGTGCTTGAATTTGCAGGGTGCTTGGGAAACTAGCTTAATGGCTCCTATGTATGAGTTTGGCCAGGTCTGATTCTTTGTACTCACTGTACCATATTAGAAAACAGGAGACTGTATGCATGTTCCCAAGTCTGTGTATTAGAACTGATGTTGAAATCAAATTTTATTATTTGTATCTCCTTATTAAGAGCTTTGTGCCTTTTATATAGAAGTAGTTTAAAAGGTTGTGGGAGATATTTTCAGGAACATAGTTCTCCTGTTTATTATAAAAGTTGTTATTATTTTGTATCAATTGCAATAAGAGCACAGCTTATGACCCAGTTTTTCCCTTTTGATTATGTGGAAGTACAGTATTCAATAGGGTTTCAGTATGAAACTATGGTTTGTTTTGTTTGCAATATTTTATTATATATTTAGTTAGAGAAAGAATTAGAGAGGACAACATGCAATATTTAAACATTTTTGAAGGCTATAAAAGTTGTGCATGCACAATAGTAGGATTGAACAAATGATAATATTTACTTTGGGTTCAGTTGTCTATCTTTCCATAATTCATACCCTTTCATCCATTTACAGAACACATTTTTTCCAGCTCAACATCATGCAAAGCAAAATTCTGTACCAGAAATTTAGAGTTAGGGTAGAAAACAATCCAGGATGTGACATCAGTCCACTTACATGACATTCTCTTCTACTCTATTATATAATCATGCATAAGCTAACAACATAAGGAACATGACATACAACCTTTCTGTAACAGGACCTGGTGAAAAAGTCTTACATACCCTTAGACAATTAAGGATTCCATTCCATATTGTTTTTGAATACAGTTTTGGAGAATGTTTAATACTTAAAAAGGTATATTTTCTTCTTTATATTTTAGTTGCAAAATCACAAGTGACTCAATTTCCAGTGACTCTTCTCTGCACCGTATGTTGATCAGTGATCCGTTAAACATATTTTGAGGCCACTTGATGTCTTATCTGGAACAGAGAGTTGACCATGTCACCCTGTGAAATGCTGAAAAGCAGTGAATTTTCAGATCACATCTTCATACAAAATGCACATCCCTGTTTTAAGTCTGGTCTAATTTTAAAATGTGACATTGGATGACAGGGTAATACACAGTGTTTCTGAATCTGCAGGACGGAGAGTGATTTGTTTCGATATGGGTTTTCTGAGATAGAGCCGCCCAGACAAGTGAAAGTGACTTGCAGAGTTGAACTTTGAAGGCCTTGGGAAGATGCGCTTTGAATATTTTTTGATGCGGGGGTACAGAATTTTCAAATTGTATTTTGTGACCTTCAAGATGCATGTTTTCTGAGCAGAAAAATCAAAAGGGAAGCATTTGCAGAAAGATCTGAATGTGTTTTTAGATTTACTTCCACAATTGTTTTACCTAAAGGATGTTTTTACCTTATATTTAAACTTATATTTAAGGAAATATTTAACTTTCCAGTAAAGTAAGGATTGAAAGACTAGCCTAATAAGAAGGCCACATAGCTCACATAACGTAATTGATGGGATGCAGAAAATCAATGAAAACATGCAAAGAACACTTTAATTTTGTATTGCCAATCTACACAATTTTGCCTTGGAGACTGACACAATATATACTAGAAGGATGGCTCAGCAAATGCTTGAGAAGCAATTTCTTCAGACAATGATCTTAAAACCCATGATTGTTGCACATAAAAAAACACACATTTTTCTTGTCAAGACTGACAAAGGAGTCAGTGCCTGCTTGGTGGCAACAAAATTACACACAGACTCATGAGTGAAATCCCAAAAGATAAATGATAAAGTTTAGTAATGTTTGGTTTTGTATAAATTGAATTAGTTAAAATGCCATCTGCACTGGCTCTAGTTACACTGACACATTCTCCAAATACAAGTTCCATAATCTGAGCATTTCTCTTAATAATCCATGGTTGTTTATTCTCCAACAGTGAAGACTATTTGTCAGTTATCACCATCCAGGTTATATAAGCATACAGTGCTGGGAGAGGGTGGCCAAATGTGTAACTCAGGACAGGAAAAAAAACAGGACTGAACAGGAGTGGAACATGGAGTAGAACATTGATCTCTTACATTTTTTATGAAAGGATTTTATACAGTGAAACATCATGAAAAAAATCTCATTGTTATTTTGTGGCCTAAGTAGCACAGCAGATAAGATTATTCACTTAGGCAAACTGACATTTCTCAAATTGGACATAGCTGCTTAAAGTACCTCTAGATTGAGATGTCTTTTGCTTCATGTTGCATGAGTTATCACACACCTTGCCATTTTGCCACTTTTTCCATTTCTTTGTTCCATGGGTGTGCTAGATAATGAAACTTTACTTACTGCCACATGTATTCTCAAATGGCAGCAGTAGAGGGAAGACAAGGTCACCTTCATGTCTTCTAAAGGTTTCCCTCTGGAAATGTAAATTACACCAGATGGAAAGATTCATACTGTTTTGTGGATTAGAAATCAAAGTGAAAGATGCCATAATAGCAATAGTATCCATAAATAAGTTAAAAATTGGTTTGTAGCTTTTAATATTACAAGCCTTAATTTGTCCCAAGGCTCACAAGTGGAAGATGAAGATGGTTAGAATAAATGTAATGGACACATGGGTGCAGTGGATTGATCTCCTGGCACAGAGAGCCAAGGCATTTGGGACTGATGCTCTGTATGTTAGTCATTAACTTTGTGCCTTGACGTGTTCCAGATGTGTGGTCATCTCCATAGCCATCCAGGTGCCATTCTTTTAAGGCTAGGAGACAGAAATACTGAACATGCATAGGGCTGACGCTGACATCAGACCGTGTATTTGGGTTTACAGCCCCATTTGTCCAGAGGTACGGGTGTCAGACATGGAAAGCTGCAGGTGGCCTTTAATGATTGCGTGGTGGCTGAACACATCCCGTACTAAGGTCTTATGCAGTGTGTGCTGCTTTATGCACATTCATTAGATGCAAAAAAATGTGAAAGATTTTCAGGACATAGGAGTTCCTCATTACCTTTTTAAAATATGTATATACTGGAGCTTGATGACAGTGTGAGGCAAATTCAAAAAGCAGGAGTCATGGTGGTATAGAGAGACAAACAGAGAGGAGGTGGATAAAAGGAGAGATAAAAGAAAATGATATAAAGCGAGGATGAGTAATCAGTGGTCTCTGAGTTGAAACGCAGACCCCGGCTTCCTTCCTGAGCAGCTGAATAAAAAAAAAAATCCTTAAAACAACATAACTTGGACACACGGGCTTCCTTCCTGCCGTGACCAACCTGTGAGCCGTTTCAGGCTGTCTTCATAAATTCTTTCTGATTTATATGGCACTGTATTCATGATGGGCCAGGTTAACCAGTTCTGCCCCAGAAACGGGCTTTGTCAATTGGGGCCTTTCATTCCATGGTCAGCACTCTCACATAAGTGAAGGAGAATGTAGTAGTCATTTAAGTGAAATTCTGTAGCATTCACAGTTTCTTAATATGCCGACATCTGTCTGTCTATCCTCCTATTTTATCGGTCTGGTGGTGAGGTTGTTTGCACAGGTTTTATAGACATTTAGATATTTACAGTGCAAAGCATGAGGCCCACAGGACAGATTCCAACCATTGAAAATTGAAAATTAATAAAACGTAATGCTGCTTTCCAGTGATCAAAAGAACAGCAGGTTACAGCAGCTGTTTCAACATATTTCTAGGAGCAGATGTCTAGGTATTGAAGAGTCTGTACTTGAAAGAATTTTTTTTTCTCCTTCTTCAGCTTCTTTAATGTTTTCATGACAATGGAGCTGGATGGCGCTCAGTCATAAAAATGAGTGCCCTGCAAATGTTAACTCTCCCCTCACACCCAACTCTGCAACCTACACACCTGACATCTATTGAGCCTGTGGATGAACACCCCAGGGTTGCTTGTGTCATGTCAGTTAAGGAGGAAGTGAACCTCTTTTAAATTTACAGTGACCAAAGGAATGGCCTTCTGTTTTAGTGTCACATCATGTTTCTCTAAATGTCTGCTTGTTATATAAAACTGTGGAGTGTCAGGACTATAATATGTTGTATGTGCTGACAGTGGCAGACAACAAAGTGCTACATTTGATCCGACTAACTTTCCATAATTTTGGCAAAATTAGGAAGAATGGCTTATCACAGAATAAAGTTTTCTATGGGTGTGATAGCAATTGTTAGAGTTAAGAGTTTGAGTCCTGGCCAGGGCATTCCCTGTGTGGAGTTTGTATGTTTTCTCTGTGTGTGTATGTTTTTTTGGTCAGGGTACTTAGTTCTTTTTTCCACATGCCAAATATGTGTGTTAAGTAGACTGCTGATTCTGAATTGCCCCTTTTGTGGACTGGCTTCAGGGTTGTTTTGCTCGTGCCTAGTGCTGCTCTGGCCCCAGCAACCCTGAATCACATTAAGCAGATTTGTAAATGTTATGCTGTATACATAAATACACATGTATGCTTATTTCCAGACACACACATATTTCTCTTACTTTTGTATGTATGCAGTAACAACATGCACGTTATGAAAAATTCATAAATTAAAAATATCCATTAGCCAATTTGCAGAAAAGATTAATACTTGTCTAGGTTATTGAAAATGGTTAGCCATTGCAGATAACTTATGTTGTAGCCACTTTAGACAGTGTTGAGTGTCAATAGTATCTCCTGGATGGCTGAGCACAAGGATTTGGTTTTGTGCCCTATTTCTTAGACCATTGCTATTTGTGTGTCAAACACTGAATACTTTAGGTGAACCAAAAAATAAACGTTATACACATCCTAACCTAACATGTTCACTTTCACATCAGAACTAAGTGGTGTTTATGGATATCAAGTTTATCTACATAATTTTATGTTTTGCTGAGAGTCTGGGTGTTCAAGTTTTACATTTTTTCTCACACTGCCGAGGGGATTATAGCTTTATTCTAATAACCAAATTTATGTTGTTGGGTTGTTTGGAAATCAAAATTCAATCATTTGGACAGAATGAGATAGTTTGAGTGAGTGAGCACACCCTTTAATAGTCTAAAGCAGCTAATTGGTTCCTACTTTTCTGTCAGTAATGCTCTGATAAATGCAGTTGAGTGAACAATGTGTTAAGAAAATGGATAGAGGGATAGACTATGTTGCATTAGAGTTTGCCTCTAACATAAATGTGGTACTTGATGTTCTTTGTTAAAAAGTGTATGTAGTATGAACATTTTAAATTTTCTAAAATATATAAAAATGATATAGGGTGACACAATGGCTGATTAATAATAATTCTTTTAATTTATATAGCACTTTTCTCACTACTCAAAGTGCTCAGCAATGTCAGGTTAAGGGTCTTGCTCAAGGGCACAACAGAGCAGAATCCCTTTTTTGGCATTTACGGGATTTGAACCAGTAACTTTCCGCTTGCCAGTGTAGATCCCTAGCCTCAGAGCCACCACTCCGCCTACTTTCTCAAAGCTCCAGGGTTTGAATTTCATTCTACATATATTGGATCTTTACATTTACTTATTTGAGGTTGTATGCAACATTTGAGATAGAGCTGGTTACATTTCTTGTATTTTTTCCATTTGGAGCACTGGAAGTTGAAGTGAATTGCTGATGGTCACACAGTGCTTTAGTACAGGATTTAAACCCACAACCTTAGTGTTTGAAGTTCAGAGCATTAGCCACTATGCCACACTGCCTGCCTATGGAGCTTCCCATATTTGCAAGATTTTGATCCTGGTACTGTCTTTTTCCTCACATCATAAAAATACATGAATTAGGTTAACTGGCAATTAAATTGGCTTGACATGAGTGAATTTGCCTGTATGTTTAAGTGTGCACAATGATGGACTGACTTGCCAGCTAGTGTGGGTTCTTGCCTTATGCTCCGTTCCCCATCATTCTCAAACTGGAATTAACCAAATTAGTAAATATATACATGAAGTAACATTTAATGTGTGAACCACATGAAGTGACTGCAGCACCTCCTTGGATGACAATAATGCTAAGTGTGTTTGAGGGCCAGACGAGAACAAGCTCAAACGATACAAAAGAGGATAGCAGATCCCAAACACAATTTACAGGGCCTCTGCATAGCATATGCATATTTTATACAGTACATAATGTGAGCATGTACACATACAGTATAAGGTATGTAAACGTATGTAGTGGTGTCCATGTCTTTGAGTGTTTATTACTGTTTAGTAGACATTATTTATGTGAGGTAAGCTGAATTGATACTTTAAAAACATTCATTTTTTTCCTGCATTATTGTGGAAGATTTTGTAGTACAAGCTTAGTGCCATAGCCTTTAGATGCTATCGTTTGATGCAGTGAAATTTTGACATGTACCCAATGTGATGTCTACATTTTGACATAGAAGAGAAGAAAATATTTTTTCAAAAATTTCCCAATAAGCACTACTATAAAACTTTATTTATTGCTGTTACAATCTCAATTTCCTGTATAAATGTGGAAAACAAGTCGTGTTAACAAATCATCCTTTGTTAGTAAACCACGGGGGATGCCTTACCCTTATTTAGTATTATTTACAAACTTCAGTTTTGTTGGACTATTGCCTTAGTCGAGCTTCAACATTCTCCCTGTGCTTATATGAGGTACTACCAGTAAATCCAGTCTCTTTTAGCTTGCCTGCCTCCATCCATCCATCACTCCATTTCCTGACCTTGTTTATTTCATTTTGGTGTTGCATTGAGCCAAAAGCTATTCTTGTGTGATATGTTTAAATCATACCATTCTTAAACTTTCAATTCAGAATCCGAGGAACAGAGGCTAAACTGGCAGCAACAGGTGTGGGAACAAATCCTAGATGGAGAGCTAGTCCTTTTCAAGAATATGTTTATTTATATTTGTTAATGATAAAAAAGAACACTAGGCCTGGGTAAAAATATCAATTTTCCAATTAATCTTCGATCTTGTGAATCTCTAGTCTGCTCAATTGCTATATGTAGATTTTTCCTTGTCTTAATTTTTGGCATCCGATCCAGTAGATGTCGCTAATGCACCTGTTAAGGCTTTCTACGGAAAAAAGCACTTTGCTACCTTGCATAAAATGGTGTGTCCTCCTCAACTGAACTTAGCAACTACACTAAATCAGATGTGTGGACTTACTACAGATTCAAACAGTGCATCATTAAAGAACAACTGGATAAAAGCTGTGCAACTCAGAAGATAAGTATTGCCGTAACACAACAAATCTGATAAATCATTTATCCTGACCTCAACCATAAACATAATCTCAGTCGACATCTAAATGAGTAGAGCCTAAAAAATCTGCACTTGAGATGGCGTTTAGCTCCAATCTTTCATTTAATTTGCCTCATGCCCAAAAAATAACAGAATCTATAGTAGTGTAAAGATAAGAGACCCTATACTGTTGTTGAAAACATGGGCTTTCGACAAATTGGTTTTGGAACTGTGGTATGCTTTACCAACCAGAAAGCAAATGAGTGAAGTTATAGTATCTAGACTTTATAAAGATCTTAAGAACAACATCACCACGTTTCTTATGTCACTTCATTAAAAATGTCTGGGCACCTGTGGCAGATGTATTGCAGACAAGAGTGTTGAATGCCAGTCACACTGGGAGCAACCTCACTGCTGAGATGGCTAGCTGTTGTTCCAAAAACCTTTTTACAATCTGCTATTCCATCATAGGACTGCATTAATCCCAGGTTTGTGTGTTGGCAAGCCCAATAAACATTACTTATCTTCAAGAACACGGCTAGCTGTACTGCTACTGTGGAAAAAGTTTGCAGTGTGCCTCACCCAGCCAAGGAAACTCACAATTATTGGAATTTTCAGAGCAGCCTGCAATACCAAAGTGAACATGTGTGCAAAGCAGCCAATGTGTATATCTACATAAGCTGTACTGTATGAATCATGTTAGCAGCGTTATTACTCACAATGGCTTGTTTTTTGTCTTTTATGTTCCATTCATCCAACGCCACTGTCAAATGTACCAGATCTAGATCATCGATTTTAAAATGCTTCCTTTTTGTCTGAGGAGGAACTGTGAGGACACATTTTCAAGATTAATATGACTGCTATACGTGAGCAATTTAAGATATGTTTTACATGTAGAAGACCTGTAGTCTTTCCACTGTATCTTTAATTTCAACTCATTCAAAAATTGGCTAACAGTTTAGTTGAAAGGTGGCTACATGGAAATTCATAACACACAAATAGGTTACTGAATAACAAATTTAGTATTTAAAAAACAATGTTTGATTAGGGCGGCATGGTGGCACAGTGGGTAGCGCTGCTGTTCACTGCCCGTGTCCTCCCTGCGTGGAGTTTGCATGTTCTCCCCGTGTCTACGTGGGTTTCCTCCTGGTGCTCCGGTTTCCTTCCACAGTCCAAAGACATGCAGATTAGGTGCATTGGTGATTCTAAGTTGTCCCATGTGTGTGTGTGCCCTGTGGTGGGCTGGCGCCCTGCTCAGGGTTTGTTTCCTGCCATGCACCCTGTGTTGGCTGGGATTGGCACCAGCAGACCCCCTGTAGTTAGGATTAGCGGGTTGAATGATGGATGTTTGATTACTTTATAATAGTATTATTCACAAGATGATATAGATGTTTAATAAAGTAGATGTCATTGCATTGTTGCAATACATATATTACTTAAATTCTGGTGAATTTTGAATTGTTTTAAAAAGAGCAATAATATTTTATTCCACACTTTGCAATTACTAATGTTAACTGTTCATCACTAATCAAATATTGATGTCATTCCAGGCTTATGCATATGTTATGAGTCACTACGTATACACCCTTCAAATAAAGTGTTACTGAAATTTGTCACATTATATTAATGTTCTCTATGCATGGTTAAGTAATCTCTAAAAAAGCCAGCATTTCAAATAAATATATCAGTGCCACTAATTGAAACAATATAAAATCGATATCAAATCAAATCGGGATATTGTGAATTGAAATCAAATCGAATCAGTGCTGATACCCAGTCGTAGCAAAACACTGTGTTAAACTTGAATGCCAAATATTTGTTTTAACTTACTGAAATATTTATGCACATGAGTCTGCTGTACACAGTGAAAAAATAACTTACAAACTGGAAAAAAATGCATATTGAAAGTTTGTGTTTTTGGTTGGATGGACACCTTCTCAAATAAGGGAGAATCTATATGAAGAAGTACTGGATTAAATATGAGTCAATTGCTTAAAGCAGTAAGCAGCTATATTCTGATAACAAAAGGATTAGGTAGCTTAAAAAGCTTCTATGCCAGTACAGACTTTGCTCAGGTAACAGTGTGTTACAGTGACCCCAGAAAATCCTGTTTGCCAGAGAACTGCAGCGTGTCCCCCTCTATTGTCTGTGTTTGACACTGCACTACAGTCATCCCTCTAAAACCTGTAACTAATCCAGGAATCTGTGCCGAACATGAGGAGGTTGACACAAGAGGCTTTGCAGATTAATGACATTATATTTTTGCTGCTCTGTTCTCCTCTATAAGAGTGGCCTTATTTAAAAACCTGTGGGCAATCTCTTGACAGTTGAACTTGCTGTCCTTGTAGACTCCCCAAAATACACCCCCCATCTTCCAACTACCTTATTGCCATGGTCTAGTGACATGGTTAAGGTAAGTAAGAGTGTTCTAATAATTAGACAGCTGCTGGATATTTGACAGCACTTAAACAGATTTTTAAAGGCCAGGGTGTTTGATTCCTCTCTCTCATTCTTTCTGTTTTTCTTTCTTTTGTCTTCCTTAAAGCCTTTGGGGAAAAATATGGTTACCCTTAATGAAACTCATGGATTTTCCATTTTTTTAAGAATCTCAGTTTCATTAGCTATCTATCTGTATGTGGTATATAGTGCCTTTTCTATCTTTTTATCATTTCTTGTGTAGTGCCTTTCCTATCTATCTATCTATCTATCTATCTATCTATCTATCTATCTATCTATCTATCTATCTATCTATCTATCTATCTATCTATCTATCTATCTTGGCAACAAGATTATTAAAGGAAGGGATAGACAACATAGCCATTTTCCCATCATTTTAAGACATTTGGCTTACATCATACTCCATTTTCCACCATTTTTTGTTGGTCTGTAGTTCTCTAAAACTACCACAGGACCATTATTTGTTGTTCGTAGAAGACATGTCTTAGCAGATTTTGAATTGGTTTGCTCTTCTTCAGTTTTTTCCTATGCCTCTTTAATTCTAAGCTCCAGCAACACTACCAAAAGTGACTTACTAAAAAACATCCTACAGTTTAGGTTAAATACTATGTGTAATTATTTTACCATTATAAAACACAGAGATAACATCCAGCAGAGTTAAAAACTTATTTACATGGGTCAGATTGGGATATTGCTTTTTGATGTTAGACTCCCAATAACACACACACATGTAAATATAATCTGAATTGTAGCAATTACTAAATTTTGATATTTTATCTTCTTCCATTTATAGCTAATGTATGGCAAGATATTGCTGTTTTTTGCATACAGAGTAAGGTAAACTTGAACCTCTCTAGGTATCCTCTGAAACCCCTTGAAAAAATTATTAGGAAAAGATTTATGTAATTTTTTTATTATGAATAAACAAACATTCAGGACCCTCGTAAAATGTACAGTATATTGTTATACATTCATCAGTTCATTAAATCTACTTCTCTCATGCTCTGGTTTGTGTAGAACCAGAGACAATCTTGGGATCAATTGGAACATAAGATCAACAAAGCCAGAAGGAGATGCCAGTTTATTTGCAGTGCACACTCACAGTAGGCAGTAGCAAGACCACCTCTATGCCTTTATGCTGCAGTATTTCAGATCAAAGTAAAATGCCCAGAATAGTAGCACCTAACAAGTGTGCCACTATTTGAGTAAAGGACATGATGGATGAATGTAGTCATTTCTGAAAGTCCTTCAGTGTTATTTTCCTGATGGGCAATCCTGTGGACAGCAGTGAATTGGCAACTTGATATCTGGGGAAGGTAAATGGAATCATCTCAGCTCACTGACCAGGCAATAAAAACTCAAGCAGAATCTTACTGAACAGATGTCAGTGCACAGAACAGAGTGGAGAATCATAAACGGTGGATTCTGGTGATCAACCATGTGGTCACCATTTTTGCTCACCAGACTTTTTCCATTCTGGAATATTCAAGAAGGGGATTTAACATACTGCGACTGCCCATACCCTTTCCTGATGTCATGTCATGCACAGATAAAGATTTGGCCTGACTTTTCTTCTCCTTCACACTTCTTCATTTCTCTTCTGTGTATTTTATTGGTTTTGTACTGTGCTTAAATAACATTGTGCATTCTCCTTTAGTTTCTGTTTGCCTTGCTGTTACCTCATTTTTACCTACTTGGTTAATCCTGTTTCACAGCCTGGGATATTCATGGTTTAAACATCTTCATGCATATAAATAGTACCCGGTTTTACTCCATGGTAAATAGCATTCACACTTGACGGTCCCAGTTAGAGGGGAAGGTACAGTGAAAGGAAGTTACCGATGTGAGCAGCAACAGTCAAGAGCTTAATTTGTTCTATTATTGCTGTCCTTTACAGTTTTTTGTTGTCTGTCACAAGATGCTTCAGTTACATACTGTAGAATTGTATAAAACATAAACAGTGCAAAGAACTGGAAACTAAAATGTAGCAGAGATGTAGCAAGTATCCCAAGACAAGTATAGTTACACACTGTATACCACTGGCTAATGACTATACAGTACATTACCATTTTTACCACCACTTTACTGGTGTCCGATTATACCACTCTCTGCACTGGTAGAAACGGCCTCCAAATCATGATCACCGAACTAGTTGTGATACCGACAGCCATGTCTTGGTAACTGAACTTAACCTCTTACTCCTTCTGGTGAATTGAACAGGATGCTGAATTTAAGAAGAATTATGTGAACAAAGCAGTGATGTAGTGTTTATTGTTGCACTACAGCAGGGGTTCTCAACCTTTTTTACCTCATTTTCACCATGTTAACTTTACTAAAGTAAATTTCCCCCCACCATGTTTTGTTCAGAAATTTGTGTTTGTACTTCTACCATAAAAAAGCAATTCATAAAGGTGAAATTGTAAGATATTGTTTTTTACATTTTTATTTAAGTTCAAATATCTATAACAATAATAATAGCACATAATGATGCTATTTCACTTAATTAAAAACAACTACCGATGAACAGGTACCTGTGTACCACAATAAAACACACTAAGTTGACGAGAATGCAACAATCAGTGAGACACATATTCTTGCTTTTCACCTATGATGTTAAATATTCTTGGCACAGTTTTTGAAAGAGTAAGACTTGTCATCTTTGGGAACTAATTAAGATCTTCGCAACTTCAGCTTTTTTAAGCACCTTTAACTGCCGGGTCGGTGAAATTTTCCCACCAGAGTTAAATTTACCTCCAGTTGGGAACCCCTGCACTACATTAAAAGTAGATCTAGACCTGAATAGGATTTGGAGGTCTGATGAGGACGTTGGGTCCTGGATGCTGAAATTGTAAGAGATCAATGATGGAACAGATGCTTATATGGATTAATAATTGCATAATGATATTCTGATAATGATAATGATATCCTCAATTTTGACTGCCTGAGGATAACCCAGTTATGTTTTACATTTTCTATCAAAGCACAATTAATGTCAGCAGCACACCTTGCAGTGGACTTATTCTGGGATGTAAAGTTACAGCGTTAGTTTGATTTTTAAAATAATGTTGCACCATATAGTAGAATGTTTTATAATTACGTAGAGTGATATAAACTATTCTGTGTAAGTATGAGAGTTCTTCTCCATTGCTTTTAAGTTGACTCATATGCATACATATACACACCTTTGCCTTTCTGGATAGTTTTTCAAACCAAGATATGTCATGGAGTCCATTGCATCCTTGACCCATGTTCTGTTGCATACAGAGAGGGAGAGAGAGAGAGAGAAAAAGAGATAGAAGGAGAAGGTTGTCACTGATGGCAGTTGTGACCTTTTAACAAGAAGGTGTCTCCTTACTAGAAATGTGTGATGTAAGGTGCTCCTTCTCTTGTACGTTGTGGCAGAGAGAAATCACCTGAATGGTGTAACAGTGAGCATTTTTTTTCTTTGACATATATTAATTATGATATAAAGAACCCATTAGGCATTTGCTAATTGCAAGGTGAAATGTCCTTCTTAACCCTAACTACCAAATTAAGTTGTTTCACAGAGAGTCAGTTCATCAGAGACTTCATAGTTTGTGTCACCGTTCATTTCTGTTCTGTAGTAAACTAATTAAAAAAACAGACTCTTTCTAATGATTTATCTAGAAACATTTCAGGAATTATTTATTAATCTGAGGCTTTGGTCCACTAAAGTTCAAAATATGAATTGCTTAACTGAATAGCCTACACATCACGGACAAAGGAGCTCATTTGAAATAACTGAGTTTAACATTTTGTGTAGCCACACCCCGAGACTGATGGAGGCTTGATTTCGGCAATGCTTTTTCCCTTTTTAAAATTTCAGTTTTCAGAATTATTTTAATCATAGGTTAATATAAGCTGTTTGTGAATTGTAATCCTTCCTTACTGTTAACTTTACTCTTTACACAGCTGATTTTTTTTAAAAGCACCCCACAGTTTGTTTTAAAGAAATACAGTAAGCCAAGGTTTGGATGAACCTGTACATAATGCCTAAAAATATTTTCATAATTAAAATTCCAAAATTAAATTTTGTCCAAAATTCAAAAGCAACAAAAATGGAATAAATAAAGGCAATAGAAGTATATATTATATAAATGCAATTACTCAGTTTTATTATTCTTTGGATCCTGAGTGGTCTTCATTGGTGTGACTACACTATTTCACAGTATTGCTGAGATTTACATTTAATCCTGGAGAAGCCTATTTTTGGAGCCTTCCACTAGATCTTGCGTATCATATAAATAAATGTTCTCGAGAGGCTCCTTGTGTACATGTTCTTAATAACTGCAGTGCTCCAGGTCTTGTGAACGTTCTCCTGAGATCCTGCATTCATTCTTTGTGTAGGATTCTTTACAATGGAAGACCTCTGTTTCGTGTGAGTGTTCTCCTGAGACTCTGTGCCTTTTTTTCTCCAGGTCCTTTAGCTCTGTGACCTCAGTGAATCGGATTCAGAAGAACACCTCCCTGAGTCGATTCCCAGTTAGTTCTTGGCTCCAAGATATTTGATGCATGGCCCTAGGTCATTTGGAGATTCAGTGGGAATTTTATGCAGTACATACTGTTAGATAAGCAAAGCTTGAAATCTTTAAACAACAACATTTAAAACAACAACTACGAGATCACTTTTGGTGCGACTGGACTTAAACATTTCTGCTTACATTCAAAATTAATTTCATTCCCTTTTCCTGTTTCCATCATATGCTGTTGTTTGTTTCGTGCATGTACAGTGACACAATTTCTCATGATGTTCATTCTACCATTTATAACTAAATTCTTACATAAAATCTTTGAATTGATATTAGACTTATTGATGCTTTATTCCCTTTAAGATAGGTTTTATATATAAAAGTATACAGTATATATATATACTTTTTTTTTTGTTGCTTCACACTTAATAGTTCAGTCTAATTTTTAAATCCCTCACTGGAATAGCAATGATTTGCATCAAATGACTTTTTCATGTCCCTTTGCCCTGTCACTAGGGATCTTCTTAAAAAACAGCTGGCTTTATCTCCACATGTTTGTCAGAAATATAAGTAAATCAATCAATAATCTGGAGCGCATCAGAAGAGAAGCTGTGCACAGCAATGAGGGGTAGCAGATAACAGTTTCATTGAAGTGGTAGTTTACAAGTCAGTGGTCATCCGTGGAGAAAGAATTCATTTATCTGCACAAGTGTGTGCTGGACATGTGTGTGTGTGTGTGGTTTTGTGGCCTAGGAAGCTGGTGTTTCCTGGCCAGATTTGTCCAGCTGGTCACTTGACTTATGTGTGCACTCATTGAAGACAGTTAGCTGAGTAAAGGCCTTTTGTTTTCCCCTGCATACATTTTACAAAAAATAATGTAATGTAGTTGTTTGCTTTGGGAGGGCAAGAATGTAAAAAATATAGGGAGCTTAAATTTCAGTGATATTGAGTTAATTTTAAATATAACTCGAACTCTCCATCTATAGTAAATTATGATTAATAAATTATTTGTAATAGCAGTTCTACAGTAAAAATAAAGCTAAGAACAAGAGGAAAAGGATGTACTTTAATTTTGCCTCCTCCTCCTCTTTAATACTGTATATTAAATAGAAGAATAAATGAAGCAAAGCATTTTTGGTAAACAAGGAATCAGCTGTTATGTCACCAAGCCATCGTCAAAGTAATAAGGACTGTAACAAAATAGATTACTAATAATCGTTAAACACTCTAATCCTGCCTAATACTCTTTGATGGCAGAAGTCTCAAGATTTTTCACAGTTTTAACTGAAATTAATTTGGAGTGAAAGAAAACATTTGTAAAGTTACTGTAATAATTTTCACTAAATCTGCATTAAGTTACCTTCTAGTCCACACTGCTTAAATCACTCTTTTTACTTTGATTTTCAAAATGATGCTTCTCTAAACTCTGTAGATCGCTCTACAGTTGTTATAACTCAAGTAGATCAGGGAAGTGATTGTAACCAGCAAGATCATCAGTGCACTAAAGCAGCAGCAGGTAGACATTTAAGCAAACAAAGCCCTGTAGAGTTTGACAATAAGAGGATGTATTCATGATAGACATAATTTACAGAAAATGTGTATATAAAACCCTGTATATAGATAAGTATGAAAGCACTACATGAAATAGAAATAGATAGATAGATAGATAGATAGATAGATAGATAGATAGATAGATAGATAGATAGAAAAACATCCATGTTATTATTAGGCTACAGTAGAAATGCAAGTGGAACTCTTTGTAAAACTTCTGAACCTCCCTGACTGAGAGCAGAAGGCACACTTAACAGAATGCTGTCTGATGTACACTTTTAAAAGTTAAAACTAAGCCGGTATAAACTGGAAGTGTTAATTAATTAAAGGTGAAATATGAGTCTATTGCAAGTCAGTAGAAAAGCACCAAAATGCTCTACATACAGAATTTTGTATATCCTATCTTAATAGAACTTTACTGTATTTAACGTTGTTTGTTACCATTTACTTGTTCTAAATGTTTCAACTGGCTGGTAAAAGGGAGCATGAATTATTAATTTTTTGCTTTTCCTCTGTGGCCAGCCAGCAGAGACAACTGATACAGTGTCTCCTTCAATATCCAGAACCAGTCCAATGGTGCTGCTTTTCTCTAGAGAGCTTATCTAATGTAGATGTGATGAAAGGTCGTTTCCCCCAAAGCTGTGAAGCCGAGAGTTTTAAATGAACTGCTCATTGACACGTTATGACATTCCAAAAATGTTTTTTTTTTCCCTCCTCATTTTCATTTGGTTTGTAGAAAAACAACATTGCGCCTTACATGATGGAACTGACTTGTTCATGGAAAAGCAAATCTGCTAAAAGTGTGATTTATTCAAACCCTAGCCACTATGTTTTTCTGCCAGGCTTGAGTTAAAGTATACCAGAGGTGTTCATGCATTCCCTGGATTAGAAAAGTACATAGCCTTTCTGACTCAATTAATAGTGTATCCTTTCTGTTTAGGGCTCAAACTCGGTGTGCTCAACTCTCATCTTCTTTATCTCCTCCATCGTAGAGGACAACTAACAGATATTAGGGACCCAGCTGCTTAAGATCCCACTTCTTACTCTTCTTCTAGCTGGCTTTGACTAACTGGAGGAACAAAATAGAAACTCCTTCCAAAGTCCCTGCTGTGAATAAACTGTAGTGAGCAGGAATTTACAAAATCAAATAATGAGAACCAAATGCCTTATTTGATCTTTTTGGTTAGGAAAAGGTAACAATACTATACAAGTCTCTATATTTCATCTAATCATGAATTAATTGTTTAAGTTCATTAACTTTTTAGAATGTGCAAAATGTTTCTATTTTAGATAACTTGCATCTTGTGTGTCACTCTCTGCATTTTTTGATGTTAATAAATTATTTACTGCAATGTATTGTCTATTCATCAGTCTAATTTATCTGTCAGTTCATCTATTGATCCTGTATATCTAATTCTAAGTTGATATCTGCACTGAGCCTGTTGCACTGTCTGTGTATCTCTCTGCCGTGGAGCTTCTCTTAATTGTAATTTTGTGTTTAAATGTTAATAATTATGGACAGCTAATTAAAGTAAAAGTGTAGTGCATTGGTGCAAAAGTGCTGATTCTTGGATTTCAGTGTTCTGGGTTTAAATATTGCACCCAGTTGTTGTCTATTTGGAGTTTTCATATTCTCCAAGTGTCTGTGTTGGTGTTTCTTCCACATCCTCGGAGATGTGCATTTTGGGTTAGTTGCAGACTCTAAATTGGCCCCAATATAAGTGGATGGATGAGTGAGTAGGTGTGGACTGGTGCCTTTTCTAGGACTTTTTCCTGCTTTGCACCTAGTGAGGCTGTACTTCTGAATTGCATGCAGGTTGTGAAATGTTATCTTTTATCAGTATAAGTGCTTGAGTAATTATTTAAATAATTTGTCAATTTTTGCAGGGTTTTAATAATATATAGTTATCCATCTTTCAAGCCTTCTAAATTATTTACCGGCAACTATTGGCTATTCATCTATCTAATGTATCTGTCACTTCATTTATTGATCCCATTTTAAAGTTTAAAGGTATCTATCTATCTATCTATCTATCTATTCAAAGTGTATTTTGGGGTTATATTTTATGTACTGTTCTTTTTTTACATATTTGTAGACATCAGTTATCTGTTAATAATTCTTTCTTTTGTATAGTCCCTTGTATGATGAGAAGCTCTAAAGCACTTTGCATTAGAAGGGAAATATGTATTTTCCAAACATTAAAATCAAACAGAAAGTCAGTCATAACTGTCGAAAGGCACCATTAAATTGTAGGATGCTTTCATTTAATAGCAGGGCAATTTTAGAAAATCATATTTGCTTGCTTATAATGAGTAATGAAATTGAGGACCTGCCATTATAGAAAAGTAGGCCTTAATAATATTATTGTTCAATCTTACTCAATCATTATTTTACAAAGTGCCTTTCCACACAAAGTGTTTTACAAGATGTAATACATTATAACTGGAACAATGTCCTTTAAAATATAAATGAATTAGTTTTCAGTAAATATTTAAATATAGAATATTAAAAAAGTAGTTTTTGTGTGTGTATATAACAGATATCTTTTTTACATATTTTAAAAATATTATAGCAAAGTATATTATGTGTAACACTGTGAAAGTACTAAGCTGTGGTTTACATTAAAAATAATGTCTGTCTAGGGGAAATGGAAGAGTAAATATAGCTTAGAATAATTTGTTATTCCATGATCTTCATAATAATGCCTGCATTACTTTACTGTTTTTTTAATACTAATATTACTATCACTATCACTATACTAATATATATATAATATATATTATATATATTATACACTTTATAGTTAGTATATATCAGTTTAGAAAAAAAATCAAATATTCTGACATAATAGTGACAAATATTAAAATTCATGTTCTTCTTTTCCATATGAGATTAATTATCATTTTCATCATTTGTCCTGGAAATGACTGTCCAACACAGCAAATAAAATGTACCTTTAAACTGTATACTATAATGATTTTTAAGTAATTTTAAATAGTTCCTAATAATCAATTCTAGCATAAATTGAAATATTTTTTCATATCATTTTTTCCTTCTAAATATATTAGACCATATTTTATAGAAATAATGAGAAGTGCAGAGTTTATTCAGAAATCTAATAATCTAATGTTTACTTTTTGTTTTATTATTATTTATTGTAAACTAAGTACATTTTATATCCTGAACATTTGGTACTACACATTAATATACAGATCCAGAACAATGAATATAAACAATTTTTAAAGTAATTATGCTTCTGAAGAAGTTACTGTTGGTTTCTTTGGGCCACACAAGGACTGTTTTGTAATAGGTGAATGGTGGGGTGCATGTGCTTTTGGGTTAATTCTCTGTAGGCTTCATGTCCTGTAGTCCCAGTTCTGAGAAGCCTGGCTGACCCCGCTAATAGTTTTCTGCTACCGGTTGTGAAGGAGGCTCTTGTTTGTTGTTCAGACACAGAGGTGTGAAAGAGATAAGAGAAGAACAATTGTCCTTTAGTGATGTGTCATTTGTAACACTGACGATGTGTGAGGAAGCACGCTGTTAAAAGTACTGCCTCCTGATTCATGGTGTGCCTCTAAATTAAGTACAGCTGCTGGACGACAGAAAAAAAAAAAGGAAAGCCAGACACAAGCAGCTAGAGATAACTACAGCAGGCAGTTTTATATGATTGTAAAGAAATCCTTTCAGGGTGGGGCGAGGTGAAGGGGGGGCATTGATAGAGGAAATTGTTAAAAGTAGGTACTTAACCAGTCTGCACCTTCCACCCCTCTGATCACAATGGGTTTTGGCTGAGACCCGCTTTGCTGCCTCACTAGTCCGTTGAATAATGGAATCAGGCAGAAAATGTTTTTTCCTGTATAATATTGCTATTTACTGTTTAGCAAAGTTAAATGTTACCTTTTGTTAGCTTTGACTAACAAAAAGGAAAGGAAATGAAATGAAACATTAATCCCCACTTTCCAAAGTGGGAAATGAGTTGGAGCGCTGTAGCCAGTATACAGTACCTGAGTTAATGAGAGCAATCAATAGCCTTTTAAACTTGCAGTATGATAATTGCAGCCATTAATGTTTGCCGATTTTGTTTCTGATTTATTGATATCTGTGAATGTTAAGCATTTTTTAGTGTTTACAGACAAATTTAAGATTAATTTAATGAATCAGGAGGAACAAGAAACTATTATATCAGCATTAAAAGAGTTACGTCATGTGAAAAATTAACAAAATTGGCCTGTGTTGTGTGTGTGTGTGTGTGTGTATGAGAACCCAGTAATGGACTACCACTCAGTCCAGGGCTGGGCCCTACTTTGTACCCAGTGCCACTGGGATAGGTTACCCTAAACTCAATATATAGAAAAACGACTGATTGACATCGTGGGAGACCACTTGAAAGTGAATAGAAAAAGAATAATCACAATAAACAAATAACTCCAGCTACTTGTTAAATTAGTGCTATTAAACAAACCTGCCCAAAATAGCAACCCAAATGATATTATAAAGATTTTTGGTAAAATTCATATTTTTACCGTTTCAGGTTTAGTTAAAACAGTTAGTTCTAAGGAAGAAGAAGAATGAGCAGCACATTATTTAGCCTCACAGTCTCAACAATATACAGATTAGGTGCAAGATGTTTGCACCCTTTTACGATGGCTCACTACTGGTGACTGATGCTACTCTGGTTAGCTCTGACTCTCCATGATCCCTAAGCATGTTCACGAAGTAGTTGGGTGAATAAGAATGAATAACTTTTAGTAGCAGCACTACTTCATTCATTCACGATCTCATGGTTAAATGGAAGATTCAGCTTTATTATATTTCTCTAAAAGATGACATCTGTAGCATTTTAAAGACTGCTATGTTTTTGTTGCATTTTCCCTGAGTTTGATTCAATTACTACAACCACTACAAAGGATATTGCTCAGGTTTTAATTTTCCACTGAATCCATGGCTTTGTTTTAATCACAATTTGTCTATTATTATCTATCAATTCATTTCTTAAAGCTATTTATTCCATCAGGAAGTTACAGGTAGCAATAGCTTATCCTTATAACATGTAACTCAAGGTAGAACCCTTCTTCAAATGGAACATCTGTCAATCTTTTAGCAGTCACGTTCAGACACATATGCACCTACTCAGGCAAGTTAACTTACTGTACATGCATATCTATAGGATGTGAGTAGAAACCAAAAGTACTCATATCAGGCTGGGTGTGGAACTCAGGTTCCAGCAGTTGAGTGCCAGCAGCAGTAACCACTGTGTTGCCCTCATTATTATTAGGATTTTTATTAGTATCTCTATTCTAGGTTATTATTTTTTGTCATTTTAATAATATTTTGAAACCTATGATATTGCTTCTTAGTCTGGTTCTTTTTTTTAATTGATGAATGCGATTAAAGAATAGGAGCGATTCGCCAGGTTAGATAAGGTGCTGTTTAATTAGAGATGTGTATTTTATGGATGTGCCAACACTCCTTAGATTTAGATTTATGTAGTGAAAGCCAAAATTAAATTAGATTACTTTACTCAGTCTGGAGAAACAGTAGCAACGATAGTATCCACTTGAGTCTGCAGCAGTCAGTGTGGCTTGGAAACAGATCTGAAAGCCACTTAAACGCAATGTAATTAAACTGTTGGAGCGTTTGGTGCCTCCAGGTTCACACTGCTGTAAACCCGGGTGAAATCCACTCTGTTTTCTCCCAGTTAGCTGCCACTTGAGGCTAGACAGTTAGTGGAGGGAAATGAAAGAGATACATTTGAGCCTCTTTAAAAAGCTCACTTGCTTTTCGTTTGTTTTCTGGGGACGTCAGAATGTAGTGGCAGGTTTGCAACTGCACAATTAGCCTCAGCAAGCATACTGCAAGTGGCAATTGAGCAAAGTGCTGTGATCATAAGTAAAACCAATTTTCGCCTTTAAGCCAAAGATGAAACGGTTAATGCTATAAGATGAATGCTCTGTAATTCCTTGGTATTGACACATGGAATAATGAAGAGGGCATTGATTTCATACGAAATACACATGAAGTCAATATAAATGAATATATATGTTCCTGTCTAAGTCAGTCTGGACGCAAAGAGCTAATTCATAACGAATTAATGTCACGCTAACTTCCCTTATAAAGAAATGTGGCAATGATGATTGCTTCAGATGAATTCTGGCTGAAACACGTGAGTCTTCATGTGTGATTATTGAAAGGTGCACCTTGTGTCTTCAGGCCTTTCAAATGATTTGAAATTGCTGCGCTGTAGAGCCTACTTTTTTCATGGGGACCACTTTTGCACAGTTTATTTTTGTGACACATCAAAGGGAAATTGTTCCACAGTGGGTGGGTAAAATTCTCAAAGAAGCTTAAATCCCCCCCCCACTCCTCACCCCTTTCTTCCCCCTGAGATCAAAAATATCCTTTCTGTGAAATTGGGGTCATTTTGGCATTTGTCACTTTATACCATTTACTGAACTGAGATAAGCTGGAAACACTTTGGAAAAAGGTAATCGTTATATTTCTAAATTACTTGGGATAACAGAAAAATAAAATAAAATGCCAGCGCTTGAGGTGGTGCCTGCCGAGTTTTGTCTTATATATTCTAGTGTGTATACTCCAGTGGATCAAATGGATTTTAGCTACTCAGCTGTCATTTTCTGGTTGAAGATGGAGAATCTTCTGTTTACTGTTTCCACTACTAGTCTGCATGTTTACTCTGGTTTAGTCTGTCGAATATAGCATCTTAGTGGGAAAATGTATGGAATTTGTTACTCTGTTTGGGGGGGGGGTAACGGGGTTAGATGGCAAATCTCTCATCTCCCACTGCTACCAACCCTCATGACCCCCATTCAGAGCGACATTGATTTTTTTCAGTCAGGGAGAGAGAGAGAGGGAAAAAAAAATCTGTTGCAAACGAACGTGTCGTCAAGGGATCCATCTCAGTATCTGCCTTTCGCGCTTTTCTAAACTTACCTCAATTGCCTCTTGCTCCTTGGAGACATCAGACAGGGATAAGCATTTGAATGGTCCCTTTAAATATTAAAAAAAGGATACAGGAATGTTATGTACAGTTTGATGACTGTAAATTGATTGTATACATTGATTTTATTATTATTATTATTATTAAATAATAATAAAATAATAACAATAATAATAATAAAAATAAATTAAGTTAGTGTCACTGCCCCATGGATTCAATGTCTTCTGATCAAATCCCATGGCAAGTTGCTTTATGTTTGCACTTAATGCTATTGTGCTAGTCTCTTGCTGTCTGAACTAAATTAACTGGGTTTGATAGTGATTGTGTATATAGAATACATACACACTCACATACACACACACTTACTAGCTGTGCTACCTGTCTAAGATGGGTTGAAATCTAAGTAATGTCTCTGTTATATGTCCGTTGGTATGGGATTCATAAAAGCAGTGTTAGTTCCTGCGATGTGCCTTCTATTGGAATGACAAATGCAAAGCATTTTATTACTAAAAATTTTTATGATGCACCATCTTTTGGAATGACAGATCCCTAGCCACTGCGGATGGGCACACAGACACTTATCCTTTTATTAAGGTAGATATATGCATATATAGTATAAGGAAAAGAATTGGGGTACCACAGGTAAATCAGTTTAATGTCCGGTATTAAAATTGATTGAAAAAACAGAAAACAATGCAAGTTATCATCGCTAGTGGTGTATTGGTTATTTAATAACTGTTTAAAGGAGACTTCTCTTCCGGGAAAAGATCCTTGCTGGTCAGAGGTCTGGTCCAGTGTGGCATTGGACTTCCTGTGGTGGTGAAACTTGTACTGGATGAAGCGGAAGAGGTGGGGTTGATGAGAGGAAGTGACATCAGTAGTCTTTCAGAGAACTTTCCTGTATTCTAGGACCAGCAGAAATTGTGTTAAAGTTTGTGTCACACATAAGTCCTTCTGTATAAGTATTTTAGTCAAACCTGAAACAGTGCAACACACCTGATACTCAGATGCTTGACAATATATGAAGGTGATTCAAAAATTAGCTGTACTTTGGCTGTAGAATTTATTTTAATTAACTTTTAAAAAAGACAGATACATCATTCTCCCTGCTTTTCAATACACTTTGTCCATCTGTCAACAAGCTTTCGTATTCCTTCATTAAAAAATGTTTTACGCTGAACTGCGAGCCATGACTGCACCGCTGTCTTCACCTCTTCATTAGATGTGAATCTTCATCCTTGTAGGGCTTCTTTCAGGCGACCAAACAGGTGATAGTCTGATGGGGCAAGATCAAACCTATAGGGAGGATGCTGTAACACCTCAAAACGAAGTTTATGCAGAGTGTCAATAGTGTTGGTAGCGGTGTGCAGACATGCACTGTCATGCAAGAAAACAATACCATTGATTAACAGTTTTTTCCGAAGTTTAGGCTTTAGCTCTTCAGTGAGAACCTCACTGTAGCGAGCACTGTTGCTTGTTGAACCTTTTTCCTGATAATGTTCCAATATTGGCCCTTGAGAATCCCAGAAACTGTAAGCCTCAATTTTCCATCTGATCCATTGGTCAGTGATTGAGGATGTTTCCATTCCAATTTCTGCCATTTACTCTCAGCCTCGTAGTGATGAATCCATGTCTCATCACCAGGGATTATTCTTCTTAAGAAACTTTCATCTTCCTTAGAGTCCAAATTTTGTTTGCAGATATCCAATCCCTTCTGTTTGTGCTGTGTCTGTGAGTTGCTTCGGTACCCATCTCGCACAAACTTTTTGAAAGTCTGTCATGGATTATTGCATAGGCGGAGCTGTGGCTGATTTGCAAATAATTTGACACATCATCTACTGTCACTCATCTGTTCAAAAGAATCATTTCATAATCATGCTCAAAGTTGTTGTCAGTCGCGGACGTGGACGGGTGTCCGGCTCCTTCTTCATGGATGACACTTGTGCAACCTTCCTTGAACTTCTCTATCTGTTCATACAAACTTCTCAAAAAAATGCTTTGTCCATACTGTGCACAAAGTGTTTGGTAAATATCAGAATCAGGCACACCCTCAGGCCACAAAAAATGAAACACTGCACGTTGCTCTTCTTTCCTGCAAATCACAAGTGGGGCAGCCATTGTTTTTCGCACCACAGTTATAAATGATCTGACGTAACATGTTCACACCTGCACAGCGGTAACTGGGGAGACAGGGATACCATACGGAAAGCGCTAATAAGACACTGCTGCCAACAGAAGTTTTAATATAACTGGAGTGCAAATAATTTTTGACTCACCCTAATATATTTTAGATATTTTTATGGGTGATGGGTATCCTGTTTGGTTGGTTGCTGCTGGGATAGACTCTTATCCTCCACAGGTTTGAGAATGTTATGATCATTATTATTATTATTGTTATTGTTATTATTATTACTATTATTGCTAATAGTTTAAATGACTTTTAATCACTAATCAGAAGGATATACTTTCAGCACTAATCTTGATTAGCAATTATCAAAGTACAAACAGAAAGAAAAAGAAAAAGAAAGAAAGAAAGGCATTTTTTTATTTCTATTACACCTATAAAGTGGTTCTGCTTGTGTTGTTCAAAGTATAAAAAAGATTGTGTCCTCTTCCCTCAAGGTTTTTGACCTTTCCTGTTTTATTCTAAGGTTAAATGCTTTGCTAAAGAAACCTTTGTAACAATACTTTCGTAAATTTCGAATGATGCTTATGACCGTTCTTAAAACTGTTAAACAAATAGCATCAGTTTCCATCCATCCGTTATCCAACCCGCTATATCCTAACTACAGGGGCACGGTGGTCTGCTGGAGCCAATCCCAGCCAACACAGGGCGCAAGGCAGGAAACAAACCCCGGGCAGGGCACCAGCCCACCGCAGAGCGTGCACACAGACACCAAGCACACTCTAGGGACAATTCAGAATCACCAATGCACCTAACCTGCATGTCTTTGGACTGTGGGAGGAAACCGGAGAGCCCCAGAGGAAACCCACACAGACACTGGAAGAACATGCAAACTCTACACAGGGAGGACCTGGGAAGTGAACCAGGGTCTCATAACTGCAAGGTAGCAGCGCTGCCCACTGCACCACCGTGCTGCCTAATAGCATCAACTTGGAACAAAAATTATGGAAGGAAATGACAGTCCTTTTTTGTTTTTGTAAAGCTGTAAAAAAGAAAGAAAGATTTGTAAAAGCAAGTTCAGATCACTGGTAGCAGGCTGTCCCTTGTTAATAATATGAATCAGTTTATAATTTATGTAGTATCTTTTAGAGAATTTTAATTTATGGTTGATTACATGCAGGAAATTGGCACAGTGATTAGTGCTTCTTGGTCCTAAATTTGAGTGCTGCTGTGTTATGAGCTTTGTATGCTCTGTCCTCCAGATGTTGATCCTGTTTTCCTGTCAAATCTTAAAGATGGATATCTAAACTTGTCTGTTAGGAATAAGTTTGCATGGCCTGGCCTGGGTTGCTTCCTTCTATGCATTACTATGGGCTTTCCCTGACTCTTTAATGGGAAATGTAGGTAAAGAGAGAAATGGGTAAATTTCATGATGCTTTTCTATACAGAAATGCTGACTTAAATAAATAGAACACTTGCTAAGGGTTATACAGTGTGTCAGTGGTCAGACAGAACTGGCAATTTTCAGCATCAGTGGTATCTGAGATGCTGCTTTATTCTCTTGCATATACAAAAATTGTTTGCTAGACTGAAATACTTCCATGGTTGGCTCATGTTTTGTCCTGGTGTTCTTGGAGATTTTCTCAAACTCTGAAGTGGATTAAGTGGGTTCAGAAAATAGATGAGTGGATGGGTAGTTTGAGAAAGAAATCTGATATTAAAGCAAGCTGTCTATCAAGCTACTGCATAGTAGAGTTTTAGGTTATGCATCCTCTTATGGGTTTCACTTCAGTTTGCAGTGTTCCTGGTGCCTCAAGGTAGTTAATGTAGAAGTAGGCAAATCTACATACATGTCACCTGTGCGCATAGAAGAGCTATCAGTCGAGAGCGAGTTTTTCTTGGTTGTACCCACCAGTACTGTGGTGGCTTTTTCATTTCAGGGCACTGTTCCTCATTATTCAGTACATAGCACTTTTACCCTAATTTCGTGCTCAAGGCTTTGACGCTACCGACTGTCTGTAATGAGCAACTGAGACGGGGCAGGGTGGGGCAGACATCTCAACATGCTGCTAGCTTCCTGCTACTGGTTTTCTGAGGTAACAATGGAGGGAAGCGAGTAACTTTCGACTGTGAGCACTCTGCTGAACTCTCCTGCAGGAGCCTTTCTTATATTTCCCCCAACTGGTTGAGTTTAGTGTTGTCAATTGTGGTGAAGTGAAATTAGCATTCTGCTGCTGTGGCAGACTGTGGGTTTCTGTTTGCAGTGCTGTCCTTAGAATATTTTAGTAAATTGCACTGATGTCTGTGAAATATTTCACCAATAAAAGCTCCTGTTATAGTTAAAGTGTAAACACATTGAGTGGCATGTTAAAAAATATATACCACAATAAAGTTTGGCAAAGCTCTAACAGGAATCTAGCAGTTTGGAATAATAAAAGGAGTCATATTCCATGTTTATGTTTACAATTTTTCATTGCAATGTAATAATAAGTATTGCAATGATGGTAATAATCATATTTTATGGCTTGCACTTATTTATGGAATTGCATTGCAATCAGTGAAACAATAAAAAGTAAAAATTATATCCAAGTGGTTATAGTAGCTTTCAGTACATTTCATTTAAATGTTAAAAATATGATTGGGTAATGCTATAAAAATTAATTTAAAAACTAAAGTACAAGGTAAACACATTTTAAACAAACGGTGATGTTCTCAATATGAACTTTAATATATATAGCTCCTTTTATAATAAGTGTCATGCTGAAGCGCATTATAACTCCTACACAGTATATTGTAACTTCTTCAGTGTTTCTACTATATGAAGTATATGGCAGGGTAGGCAACTTGCTGAGAATCAAGACTTTGAGCCGCTGGTGATGATGATTGAACCGGTCATCACGTACTTCAGAGTCGAAGTCCTTAGGTGCTTGGCCTTATGCTAACAGGATACCCATACTCAATAACACTCGAGTTAACTGAAGATTAACGGTCATATGCAGTTTGATATTTTTTATTAGCCTAGTGTCAGGGTTCTCTTGAATTTATTATATTTCATTGAGGTTACCAGTGTCCCCAATGTGGCCTGGTACCCAATGTTTCCAGTGTGTGCTATGTTTTCCTACAACCCTAAACAAGGTAAACAGGTTTCCACCACCTCAGTCTCTTGATATATTAATTTCTGTGCATTGCAAATGTGATAACAGTTTAACATATGTTCATCTTCACCTATATGTTCTGTAGTTGCTTTTAAAAGTGGTTAGGTGCATCATACATGCACTAGCTCTACCAATCTCCTTAAAAAATTAACACATAAAGTACAATAGTGATATATTTTTAAACTTCACCTTTATCTTGAAATCTTTACTCTCATCACAGTGTTTTGCTAAATCCTCACTGGGAATCTGCACGAGGCATATAGTGGAGTTACATTTCTTTTTTTTTTCTCTTTCTTGTGGTTGCCTCTTCTTGTTTAGTTCACTTTTAAGTTGTGCTATTCAAATAGTCTGGTTAATTCACACCATTGGTAGACTATTAAAATGAATTGCTCAGCGAAAAATCATGCAAACTGCAAGCTGCAGTTGTTTTCATTCTAGTTGTATTATGCGTGTAGAATATCTGATGTAGTCTACTGTGTGTCTGCAATTGTGTCATAAAGCTATACCTTTTAAACTTTTACTTTAGCAATACCTGGATATGTGTGATATTAATTGTTTTGCCAAGGTTTTGTTAGTTGCTGTTACTTGCTGCATGCATTATATATGCTGGTATATACCATAATTGTGTACAAGTTATGATGTGTTGCTTGAAATGTCTTCGCAGATAACAGTGATGTTGACTGCCTGAACTGTGGAAGTTTCTCTTGAGTGTATCTGGTTGCAGTGCATGTGTGTGAACTCTGTTATAGTGTTGTGATATTCACAGTTGTTGGTGAGCAATGGCCAATTCTAAAACTAAGCGCGTTCTCAGATTTTTTTTATGTACAGTACTTTGTTTTTCTGTCCTTTCCTATAGCCTAGGAAACTGCCCTGGTATCAGTGATTGTGGAAGAATGAGTGTGTGAAGAAGTTCTATGAGGAACTTGTGCTGTCTTCGGGATTGGGTCCTGGGACACTGAAATTAGATTAGGTGGGTTGGATGAATGGAAGAAACTGAGAAATGTGTACATCGATTCTCCTAATATCTTGGTTATCAGATGAAAGTAAACATTCCAATTGTAAATGCAGCATATGGAAGATAAAGTTATATATAATCAGAGTCTAATTTAAACAAGACAAAATCTAATCATATTATTAAACTTTAGAAAAATATTAAAATCTGTTTTTATGAAGTTCATTGCCCTTGATTAAAATTGCTTGAAATGTTCCTGATTTAGTGAAATATGAAGGTTAGAGTTACAGTATTTGAAAAAGGCACATTTGGCATTTTATATATTGTATGTGACATTTATTTTACAAGATCCATATCAATAACTATATGTGTACTCTTGATTTTTTTCTTCATTTGTCAGGATTGGATTAGCTCTCTCACTGGACAGACCTTGCCCCCAAATAAAAAATGGTAATTCACATAGCAATGCTGTGTTAATCTGTACCATTACTTTGCTCCCCAATATATCTCACCAACTCAGGTTCAGACAAGGAGAAGTAAACAGATGTCACATAAGCTTCCATTAGTTTCAAACAATCATCAGAGATAACTTTATTTACACAGGCCCATACTGGTCAGCCCAATAATTGTTTCTGGTCACATCAGTTTTCACTTTTGGAGCTGAATAAGCTTGCATCAGCCAGATAGTCAGTCTGGGTCTGGCATGTCTTTTTTCTTTTAATCATAGTGCAGTGTTCAGTAAGATTGAATACTGTATAGTGGCGCAAGAAACTCAAGTCCTAGAGAACATTTTTTTTTGCTCCAAGTCAGTTATTCATGAGTGCAGTTTCTGTCTTAATCAGAAATTCGTGTTACCTTGGGTCTTTGTCCTGAACATTGGTTTAACCCCACCAATTTTTAAGTGATCTGTTGAATGTGCCTAATTCTGATTTTTTTTTGTTTTAATTTCTACTTAAAGAGCAGCCATCTGTATCATGGCTTCTACTCACAAGCAGCTATTGCATTGTACATGCTTACAACATTTACACATCCATGTGAAGATGACATTTTGTACATTAAAGTGTCACAAGGTGCCAAAGGGCAACCAACTGTGGAATGAATGCCAGTTCACTCCAGGCATATGCCTACACTAGACTAATCTAGAGTCAATAGTTCATCTAACACATACATTGTATTTGAATGAAAGCTAGAGAACTCATGGGGAGAATGTGAAAATCACACACATATGGGGATTGAAGCAAGACTTGCACCCAGACCATCAATCCATTCGATAACTCACTAAGTCCATTTTAGGTGTAGAAGTCATTGATGGGATCATCATCATTAGTCAAATTAGAGTTGAGTATTAAGATAACCCATTCGACTTTGGGACATGGAAAGAAAAAGGTGAGAACACAGATAGTGATCAAGAGCTGTGAGGCAGTAGCTGGCACCACTGCAACATCCTTATACTGGGAGAGCTCAGTTTAAATGATTGTCAAGACACTAGCTCTATGTTTGTTACTTTTTGTGGAATCTTAACTCTGCCTAATGCTATAGAAGGAGGAAGAAAACGGAAGTCCAGCCAGAATAGGATTCTGGAGTATTGCTGGCACATGAGCAATAAGACAAACAAATAACAAAAACATTTTGAGGGAACCAGTAACCCTAGTAGCATTTATTTAAAATAAGGAAGCACAGGGAAAACATGCTAGCTTATCACAGAGCCAAGACCAGTATTCTATGAGGCAACAGTAGAAACCTGTCTGTTAATCCATAGTTTAGTTAGCGCCTTTCACTATCGAAGAATACAAATCAAAATGAACCATAACAGATTGTAAGAACTGTAGTATAGCTTGAACTGTTTAAACTGTTGAAACTTATTAAACTGACACGGGGGGAGAGTTCTATTGCTTGAGAACCTCAATACTGGGGGACATTTAACATGATAGAAGGCAAATAGATCGGCCTTCTGTCTGTCTGTGTGGTTGTTCATTTAATGTTGTATGAGTCTGTAATCGTGTCTTTTAGTAAAAGTTGTGTGTGTGTGTGTGTATGCGTTTGTGAGTATCTCTCCTTATGCCATTACATATGTGTATTCCCATCTGTCCATTAAAGGTGTTTATATCCTTTAAGGGGTGTGTGTATCATTCTGTATGTTGTGTTGAGTTTGACTGAGCCTGTTTTTATCATTTTCTGCGTGGTGTTGTCTAAGTCTGTCTATGTTATGGTGTTTGAGTCTATATTTCAGCTAATCATTTTAAAGACTTTAGACACCAGCCCTGCATTACTCTGAACTGGAGTAAAAGGGTTTCATATTAGTTGGTTTTAGTTGAGTTTTAAAGACAGGTGTTCATGCATGTCTGTCTGATTGTGCTACACTGAAAACGTATAACATTGATGTTGTTCATTCATCCTAAATTTTCTCTTTCAAGCAACTTAAGATTAGTCATTTAGTGTTGCAGTTTGAAATATTTGGTTTCAGATCTCAATCAAAGTAAAAAAATTTGTTTGTACCAAATTAAGTTATGGTGGAGGGAATAAACATAAAAATCCTATTTCATTTAACTTAATATTTTAGGTTGTTCATGTGCTGTGTTTGAGGGGCCGTTTGTATATTCTTTCGGTCAAACTTTCCAGTTTGATGGTTTTCCAACTGCCAAAAAAGAAGAACAACTTAAAAAATAGATTTACTTCAGTAAAAAAAACAAGTGAATTGCACCCAATCACTCCAAATGATTTGTCTCAACTTAAAAATTGTGGGATCAATAAGCTAAAAAGAATTATATTGGTTCAGATTGAAAATATTAAGTGTGAATCATCACATTTTTTTCAGTGTAGTATAGTTTGATCATTTTGCTGTGATTGCCTTTCACTTACTGTGTTTCTGTTAATTTGTCTGAGATTTCCCTTTCTGGCTGTCACCCTATATGCATGAATGTAGTTTTCTCTGCCTCTCCTTATGTATGTGCACCTCTCTACAGCATATCTTTACGTATAGACTATAACTCTCTAAAAAAATTACAACTTTTATAGGTTTTACTAAATAAAAGAATCTGTAATGCAAAGAGGTACAGGCTGGTGAAAGATCTCCATACTTCTGAAACTAGACCCATATGTTAATATTATTTGGTCAATACAAAGGCTACAGTGACTTAACTGTTAAAATTTAGTACCCTGGCAAAGACATCTGTCATCCCATTGCATGAAAGCGATGGAGGGACTGTCAATAACTCAGCCAAATGCAAATCACATCATTTAGCTAGTGCTTGACAGATGAGAGCCATGAGGCTCTGGAAGAGTTAAAAAAATGGATAATAGTTTCTAACCTGTGTGAGGCATTGCCTTGACAGAGCTGTGTAAATCATGTAAGGGTATGTGGGGATCAATAGGCAGGTTCACTGCTTGATGCACTCATGTGCTCATAGGTGAATTCCACAAATAAGACCAAACAAACCGTGCACAGTTCAGAAGCTATAAGGTATTAGAAGTGCTTGGGTTAATGGTGGAAAGATTACCACAGTCCATCCCTGGTTTGGTGTGTCTAGAGTACTGGGATGTGGATGGAATGTGAGACAGGCCTTTTGAAGTCAAGGATTCTGCACATCCTGTCCTTATTGTTTGAGGCTTCTCCTATACCCCCCCCCCCCCTTTTTTTGTTCTGTCTTTCCATCAATACTCTAATAAATAATTCATTTCATTCACCCTATGCTTTCTGTCAAGGGATGTAACAGCACCATGCCTACTTATTGGGGCCTTTACATGTCCTCAAATGGCAGATATTTTCCAAATCTGACTGAGATTTGGGAAACCAGATGTCTTTTGCATTTAGTTCTGCCCATTGAAGAGCATATTTCATTGAAGCCTAAACATATCCTAAGACTGAGGCGGTTCCTGGTTTTCCTTGGAATAATGCATCTTCAGAGCCAGTTAAATAAAATGTTCACATTTTGATACCTTTTGCAGATTCAACTTCTTTTGAAAAAGACATTAGGTGAAAAGACAATTATCAGAAGCAAAAGTCGATCATGCATTTTGCTATTAGATTTTCAATTGGATGAAAGCATTTTACAAATCTGTCTTACATTTATTTGTTATAAAAAATACTATTCTCTAACTTGGTTTGCCCAATTCTTGGTCAAGAAGATCCCGAGCATATCCCATATATAATATAATATAATATAATATAATATAATATAATATAATAGTGTCACAAATGCAGCGTCTTGTGCTACTACCTCACAGGGCCAGTATCCTGGCTTCAAATCCCACACTTAGTCATTATCCATGTGGAGTCTATATGTTCTCTTGTATATGTGTGGGTTTTCCTTCTTCCTCGACT
Source organism: Polypterus senegalus (assembly GCF_016835505.1). Lineage (NCBI taxonomy): Eukaryota > Metazoa > Chordata > Cladistia > Polypteriformes > Polypteridae > Polypterus > Polypterus senegalus. The sequence continues at coordinate 91,299,837 of NC_053167.1, read as the reverse complement.
TCCCTTGTTTTCCTTTTGCATTCCCAAATATGTGTATGTTACATTGACTGGCAACTTGAAATTGGCCCAAAAGTGTATTTAGGGTATTTTCCCACTGTGCACCCAGTAGTGCCAGCATAGGCACTGGTCTCACACAACGCTGTATTGGATTAAACGAAATAGAGAATGCAATTCTGTGTCATAATAAAGTATCATTTTAAAAATGGATAATATAATATAATATAATATAATATAATGTTGGGTGGCATTAAGTAATGGCGATTCTTGCTGCTCTCTATCTGCCCCAGAGACCATTGGTAGATTCCTGACTTAGTAACTGCCTGTGTGAAGTTGCATGTTCTTCCCCCATTGGAGTATTTTTTTATTCTCTTAGATCTTTCTACATACAGTTTGTGTGCCCCCTGATGGTCTGGCACCCTCACGTCTCACACCCCTATCCTCACAGTCCACTTACAATGGCCAGGCAGCCCAACCTCAGCAACAGTGGGTATAAACTAAAAATGTATTATGCGTGGGACAACAAGTAATCACAGCAAAAATATAATATAATATAATATAATATAATATAATATAATATAATATAATATAATATACTCAAGACTGTTTAATCTAGTTTACAGTTTCAGGAATTTCAGAGCCTGTCCCAGTAAAACTGGGTACAAGATAGGGAACAGACATGGACAAGGTGCCATGCAAGCACCCATAGTCACACTCACACAGTGGCAATTTAGAATTGCCAGTTAACCTAATGTACATACAGTCGTTTTGAAAGACAAATGGTGTATGCAGAGAAATACAAAACAGACATGGGGAGAATGTGAAATCTCCATAGATTGACAAAGTGTTAGATCAATGAAGCAAATGCACTGAACACTGCATCGCAGTGACTTCCATAATATAGAATACAATGGAATATAAAAGAATACATTCATTTTCTGAGCAAAAATTAATCCAAATTATATTATATTATTTAAAGCATTTTTCACATTTTCTAATAGAGTGTATAGTCCTCTCTGAAGAGTCATGGTGTGTATTACTTGCTGCCTTTGCCTTACTGTGGGACTTAGTTCAGAAATAAATAGCAGTTGGCAGTTGGCTCAGCAGACTTTTCTGATGCTTTTAAGCAGATTAGCAGTTGTTATTTCACAAAGGAGTGGTATTAGAAATAGATTAGGGAACAAGCTTCAGAAGGTGAGAAACACCATTGGCTGTAAGCCTGTGCATCATTTTGCAGGCAGAGGCCGCTATTCTAGTCAAACCAGCCGGAGCTGAACACCTAGATTCTCATGGTGGTTCAGGTCATACATGAATCTGATGTGAAGTCATACCGTGATTTCTTTTCCAAGATGGAAAAAAGTGTGCCCCACTTATGGTATCCTATTGCAGAGGTGCATTAAGAGACATAATATGTAAACTTATTAAAGATGACTTGCACTGGAGAAGGCAGAGGCACGTGGGTAGAGTAGAGATTAGGTGCACACATTTAGAGAGGCCTCACGTGCATGTGTAAGTGTCTGTGTGAGTGAAATGGGCTGTCGGCAACACTCAAAGTAATCTCAGTTCACGATTAATACATTTAAAAAAATGTCCCCTCCACTTTTCCAGCAAGCCACACAAGTGCTATACTTTATTCAGCTGAGCCCCTGCTCCGTTAGTGCAAAATCAGCAGTGGCGCCCTGGCCTATAAGAAAAAGATCAATCAAAGAGCTGGGTGATAAATTAGAGGCATCAGTAACAGGGAGGATGCTAAATTGAGCCAGCATGGAACTGAGTGTGGGGGTGGGGCAGAGGTGTGAGCTGTTTAGGGAGGCAGCTGAAATTCCCTGTGACAGTCACTCACACACACACACACACACACACACACACACACACAGACAAACATATATGTGTGTTTCCAGAAATAAAGACCCTTCTAGTTTTTAAACAAAACTGTCACGTTCAATGTTGAAGAAAATTAAGGGAAAATAAAGAAACGGTCATTTCAAAGAAGGAATGGTAAAGATTTAAAGGCGACGCAGCAGGGTTTGAAAGTGAGCATGACTAGAATCTTCACACCTGGACCATGTGTCTGGTTGACCTCTACATTTTGAGATGTTACAAACAAAAGGCATCAGCTTTTTTTTTTTTTTCAAACATACACCCAACCCTTTTCTGAACCTGCTTAATTCCAGGACAGGGTTGTGTCAGTAAAAGATCAAGGCAGGATCCAAACCTGGACAGTCAGCGTATTCATTGCTGAACACACACAATATACTTGGGCAGTTTAAAGTGACCCAATAACTGGTCAGAATAACATTTGACTGCAAAAACAAAATGCTGCATGTGAGAACATTCAAAATCTACAGTCAGAAATCAAACTGGAAGACAAGTGTGGAGATGCAGCAATGATGAATGGCACACTACCATGATATTTGCCATACTTTATTTGGTTTTGCACCATTCGACAGTATACACAATTCCAACGAACTTTGCACATACATAATAGTGTAGTTGTTTTAATATTTTAAAGCTGGTACACCAGACAGTTAAATGACTTTGGTCACACAGTTATTCAGTGGCAGGGAATGAACCAGCAGGCTTCTGGATTGTATTTTATTACTATGCCAAACTGACTTGTACAGTTTTTGTGGATGCTAGTACTCCCATAATGTAGTTGTTGCGGGAAGGGTGAGCCTGACTGTGACAAAGGGGGCAACATTAAATCATATTTAACTAGGGTTCTGTATGATGATAGTAATGGAGCTTAAAGCACAGATGGACACTCTACTAATTCCATTTAAATCCCAAACCTGCTTGTTGTCTGTGTGGGTTTGCACATTTTCTCCATATATGCATGGGTTCTCCTCTTAGCATTTCAGTTTTCATTCCACACTCCAAAGATTGCTAGCTTAATGTGTTTGTATGTTCCTGAGTGGGCCCTGTGATAGACCTCTGCCTGTCCAGGGTTGTTTTTTGATTAAAAGAAAGTGCTGCTAAAAAGGATCCAGCACTCTACAGCACTCTGAATTAAGAGAGGTTGAGAATGTTTATATGTAAGTAACAGAGGTGTGGGAATTTTGACTTTCCATTTTGACGTCCTTATTTGGGTATTTTCACACTATTTCTATAGTTGCTCATGAATATAGAGGGTCAGGATATCCACCAAACCTGTAACTATATAGTTTGAAGCGCAGTGTTTTGTTCACTTAGATCGGGTAGATAGAAATCTCACAAGAGAAACTAAATGAACCAACAGAAAAAAAACTAGAACCCGTCTTTCACCAGTAACCTTGTATGTTCACTTCTGTCCATGAAGAGGCAACCCCTGTCTGGAATTCATTCCCTGCTTTTCTCTCCTAGTGTGTGTGTGATAAATTAATTGTAATGATGACGGCCTGGTTACAGGGCCTATGCCTTGTTTGCTTGTAATCCGAGAGACAGGTTTAGGACTTGTATTATTTAAGACGCCTGGTAATTACATGGGTGTTAGCATATGTAGCGAGAGAGATATGATTCATCTGAGGAGAAGGAGTGAAAGAGAGAGAGGGAGAGAGAAGCACAGTCGTTTGGCAGATAAAATAAGAGTACCGTGTTGCTACAAAATGTTCCTCTTATTATCCCTCATTAAAGCAAGGAGGAGATAAGGCAACACAAGCAATGAATAAAATCTATTGCCTTGCATTAAAAGAGACGGGGATGTGGAGGGGGGTGGCTAACTGATAACGGAGGAAGATGTAAAAGGGCTCAGATTTTCTTTTTTTATTGTCTGAATGTTTGTTCGCATTTTTGTTGCCACTCAAGAAGAGTGATGTCTTTCTTTTATTTTTTGTATGTTTTCTCACTGCCACTTCTCCCACCCTGTGCCTGGCTGATAGCAGAGAGCTTGCTGCAATCCCTCAAGCCCCACCAACCTTGCAATAATTAGCCAACCTTTTTTCCTTTTTTTTTCTTACACACACTTACACTCACAAAAAGATTTGTGCTTGAAAGCAACCGGCTGGACCTGTTAATCTCCACCTATTGTTAGCGCAACAGGCTGTCCGTGTAGAACAATTATCGAGGGATCTTCTATAAATTTAATTCAAACTGAGGCCTGCCTGCTCAGTGAGAGATCAAGAGGGAGAGTGACCTAACCGGACAGCTTTATGGGGTAGTTGGGGGTGGGCAACCTACTTATAATGGCTGGCAGTGATGTGGATAGACATTCGACTGTTGGTGTTCCACAAAAAAGGCTACGATAAGCATTATTTTAGATTCAGTCTGTGGTGAACACATTTCTGACAGCTGTTCTAGTGGCTCTTCAACAGCTGACATGATAAAAGTAAAATATTGCTTGGTGCCAGTCCAAATCCACTTATATATAATTTTATTAAGGGAAAGTGAGAGATATCTGGCAAATTTCAAGCTGTCTGCCTTTTTTAATATAAGGAGGGCACACTGGCAGACAGATTGAATGGTTTGGTTACAAAGAGACAGGGCAGATAAGCAGCCAAGCAGGTATGCCTCAAAGTCACCCAGCAGGAGAGATGGATGGAAAGAGAACTTGACCCAGTGATAAATGCAGCTGGCTAGTCTGAATAAATAGCTCCGCTGGTGTTTACTAAGAGGCAGCATCCCATCCTTTCGGACGAAGCCTATTGACTGTTTGCACAATACGTCCGAGTGGTGTTCAGTAGATTAGTGCATAGAAGTCAGTACGTAATGAGGCATCCTGTTCTCAGATAAATAACTCGCCGGGCATATGATTCACTGGCATGCCTTCCCGCCGATTGGTAATTTGCTAAAATTAAAACTTAATCAAGCATACTTGTGGACTGCCTTTGAATAATTTAGTAGCAATCGGAAGGAAAGGAATGGAGCTGCAGGGACACAGAACTTGGAGAAGCTGCAGATGAGAAGCCTGGGAAATTGAGCAAATATTTGAAGGTTTTTTATGTAGGACCTCCCAGCACAGATCTGGCTAGCCTTTAATTAAAAAAAGGTAATAAATTAGGCAAAATTGTGAGGAATCAAAGAAGCAAAGGTACATGTATGATACACAGCCTGAATTTAAAAACAGAGTAGCAATTAAGTAAGACTTTTTCATGTGATGATATTCATTTCCATTTAACTTTCATGAGCCATTATTTCCATCACTATTGTGTGATACAGGTGAAGACTATCATGTCACTTTATAGTCATTGGTTAAGTTAGAACTGTTAACCCAGAACAATTTTCTTTACCATCCCATGGCTTAATTATGGACAGTATATAAAAAAAAGAAAAAATGATTTACCGTACATTGTTTTGCCCTGGTAATGGAAAGCAGAATATGAACATGGTGTATAGGAAAACTCTCTAAAATAGTGGCATCTACATGAAGTAAGTATGCTCCATCATCTCCCAAAATGTTGAAATCATTAGATACCATAATTATCACTACCAACAACAATAGGAAAAATCATTTTCCAATTTTTTTTTTTTACAACTAGAAATAATAGATCATTAATGGTTGACTATGATATATAGATGTGGTATACTGTTTCAAGCCACCATGTGTGCTTCCCAGAAACCTACAATGAACAAACTGAAACAGAAAGTAAAACAATATTTCCTCATTTTACTTTTCTTTAACAGTGGGAGAAATATTCATGCACACAAGAGGAGGCAAACATACTGTATATGTTAATGTATTTAACTAAATGGAAGTATAATCATAGGAAATCTTAAACAGGATTTCTGAGATCCAGTTTAGGATAGTTGTCTGGCTTCCTCCAGGACATGATGCAAATCAGCACAAATCTATGAATGTTGTGGAACTGTATATGTGTCAGACATTAAAATAATTCTTCAAACAAATAAATTCTATAGAAATTGAGTCATTCTATTAAATCCTGCCCCCGTTTTTAAGAATACTCTTACTTTCACAGTTAACTGTAAATGCTGCCTACCTTTCCCCCTTCCCACAAACTGATGGCTTTCCTTAAGATAATAGGTGATAATTCCAAAATGTGAATTCCAGGTTAAATTGTACAAGGAACTTATTCCTTTTACAGGTGCCCATAACTCCTGTATATCTTAAGATGTATATGCCTTCAGTGGTGAAGCTGCTCTTTCTTAATTTCAGTTTTGAAAGATGCCAAACCTTGGTTTGGTTCAAATGTTTATTTTTTTATTGTAAAAAATAGGCAGTTAGAAATATTAACCTATCACTAAGCTCTGTCATCCAGTCCAAACATACATTCCTCTTTACTGTATTATGTGTTTCACCTTTTTTTTATTAAAACACATGGAGATGACTCCATGTCTTCAACAGTGAAGTGGGCAAAGGAATAATCAGTAAACAAGCTGGGAACTGTGGCATGTAGACAAACATTATATGTTTTCTTGCTTTACATGGAGCACTTGCAAATAACATATTCTGTTGCTTTTCTGGCATATGGAAATAAAGCAACTCAGTAAGTACATAATTAGAACACACTTGGATGCAAGTAAAGACTTTTGGTGAAACTAAAGATTGGGAAATTAAATCAGTGCTATCCATGGTTTGATTTAAGTATATTTAATTTTTAACATTTTCATTATATTAAATTCATTACATGATTGTATGTACTATATATATATACTCAGCAAAAAGAAACGTCCTCTGACTTTCAACTGTTTTACTTTCAGTAAACTTAATGTGTAGATATTTGTATGAACACTAAAAGAGTCAACACCATAAGACATAAACTAAAAATGTTTCACAATGTGTCCCTGAATGAAGGGAGGCTCAAAATCAAAAGTACCAGTCAGTATCTGGTGTGGCCACCAGCTGCTTGAAGTACTGCAGTGCATGTCCTCCTCATGGACTGGACCAGATTTGTCAGTTCTTGCTGTGAGATGTTACCCCACTCTTCCACCAAGGCACCTGCAAGTTCCTGGACATTTCTGGGGAATGGCCCTAGCCCTCACCCTGCGATCCAACAGGTCCCAGACGTGCTCAATGGGATTGAGATCCGGGCTCTTCCACTGCGAGGATGATCAGCTGTCCTTCCTGTCTCCCTGTAGCGCTGTCTTAGGCGTCTCACAGTGCGGACATGGCAATTTATTGCCCTAGCCACATCAGCAGTCCTCATGCCTCCCTGCAGCATGCCTAATGCACGTTCACGCAGATGAGCAGGGACCCTGGGCATCTTTCTTTGGGTGTTTTTCACAGTCGGTAGACAAGTCTCTTTAGTGTCCTGCGTTTTTAGAAGTGTGACCTTAAATGCCTACTTTCTGTAAGCTGTTAAGGTCTTAACGACTATTCCACAGGTGCATGTTAATTAATTGATTATGGTTAATTGAACATGCATGGAAAACATTGTTTAAACCCTTTACAATGAAGATCTGTAAAGTTATTTGGATTTTTAAAACATTGTTGAAATACACAGTCCTGAAAAAGGGACGTTTCTTTTTGCTGAGTATATATGCAGACAATATTTGCATTCAGACATATATGTATACAGTATGTATATGCATTTTTACATAGTTGCTTCTATTGTAGATGCACTCTGACACAGCCCTTCACTGACTAAACCTTTTCAAATGCATTTAGTCTAATTACATTCCTGTTTGAGTTAATTTAAGTGAAAAGTATTTCATTAAAAAAGCTAAGGTCATGCAGTTAAAAACACTTATTTCATACAAAATTATGCAGAGCAGCACTAAATGCACATAGTCTGTGCCGCTCTCCTTTTCTCTTGGTATGTGTGTTGTTCTTGCTCAGACTGGCTATTGCTCTTTCAGCCTTAAACTGCTGCTGCCCTGTCTAGAAGCTCATGTACTATTTCAGCGGGACAACGTGGACAGGATTCACGAAGAAGGGAGAGAATGAAGTCTACAATCAAGTTAATTTTTTAAAGGTTGGCCCCTCTAATGGAAATGAAGCAGTGTTGACGTGCCAGCCTTTTGTGGGAACTTGCAGGCTCACATTTTATTAAGTACTCTGTGGAGAGAGAGAGATAAAGAGAGAGAAACACAAGGGGGAAGACCACTCTGCTGAATTTTAAACAGCCCACCAGAAATAATATGTAGTGGACAGGGACAGTCTGTCAAAAACGTTAAAGTCATGCTTAGAAGTTCTAGGTACAGTATTTGTTAAAATAATTTTTTTTTTATCTGTGCTGTCTATCCTTCTTTCTTTATATATCTATAACAAAACTTTATTATATGTGCAAATTCTAGTAAAACTATGTTTGGGGTGACAGGTTTCTGGTTCAGTCAGTTATTCATGATTTTATATAGCACCTTCCATACTAATCATAGTATAAAACCTCAAATGCTTCAGCATAGTGCTTCCCTGATATCTTAGCTGTGATCTACCTGAACATCTGATTAGTTTTTGTAATATTTGAGATGTTTGAAAAAGATAATATGATATTAAATCAATCCATTGTATTTTCTCTAAAAGCCCCTTAAGTGGCACAAAGGTGCACTGGTAACCTCTTCTTCCTCATGCTTAATTTAACATGGGTTTGATTTGTCACCTAGTCACCGTCAATATGGAGTTTATTCTGCTAGTATCTTGGTAAGGTTGATTTGCAATTCTGAACTGTCTTTCTGTGAATGGGGATGGATGTGTGGGCATAAATGTGTTCCCACTTCTCAACTTGTGCTAGCAGGAGAGTGTTCATCAGGTTCAAATGAATTAGGTTTAGGCTCAATTGCAATAAATTGTCTTTTCAAATTAACCTCTCACCACGTTCCCCAGAAAAGACCTGCTTATTTGATTTAATATTTACAGTAAAGGCCTATGTCTCATGGAAAACGTTTACGAATAATTAAGTGTCTAATATCAAATCAAATTAAATTTTATTTGTCACGTACAATTGTAAACGTGGTACTTTATGTAGTGAAGTTCTTAGTTACAAAAGCATCTTAAAAATATAAATATTTTATTAATTATTTTTAGTACTGTAATACAATACTTTGTTTTTCAACTTGCTTACTTTTAGAAAATAAAAACAATGGGAGATCAGTTTGAACCAGACTATAATGTTGAAAGCAAACCAAGCATTTAAATTGGCTATATGGTCTGTACTTTTTCTTTTTGGTAAAAAAAAAATTAAAAACACCTACAGTGAGTGTTGGTTTGGTTTTAGGCAAATGGGTGACCTGTTTGGACACTGTACTTCTATACTGTAGCAGTCAAAGGTGGCTGGCCCAGAGCTAAGCTTTCCACCTCACAGCTCTTTTATTCAGTTCTAGAGCTGAAGGACAACCTGGCACACACATATACTGTGGGCCATCCTGACATGCTTGATTTGTGTGCACTTCATACCTTTGATTTAGAAGCAGATGTGGATTGAAAATTATCTCAATTGTTGCTCTCCAGATTATATTTTACAATCAAAAGCTAAATATTTTTGATGGAAGATGTTTTTTGCACAGTATATCATGAATTTCAGATTACATCATCTCCAGGGAAGACCTTCAAAACAAAATTTGAAGTCTTCAGCAGAAGAGAAATAGGCCTCTATTTTCTTAGATGAAATAGACTCCTTTGTAAAGGAGCAGCAGAAAATTAAACAAGCAAAAGAAAAGGGATGGCTGGTATCCATTGAAATTTTGCTATATGAAAAGCATTTGTCCAAATTCAAAGTCACTGTGCAAAACAGGAATGAACTGTTCCAAAGAAACTTAGAGAGGAATTACATACTCCATATAGACAGTGATTGGGTTTAGAATCAAATCGATGACCCAGAAGCTGTAAAGCAAAATATCCAACCAATGTACCACTGTGCCACCCTAAGAAAAAAAAATAGTGTGAATTAAAAAAAAAAACTAATGGGCAAATGGCCTATACTGAAGGCATAATATATTACTGACACATTTTCTTTTTGTTCTATGCTTGTAAAGCTTTCAGTTTATTGTCTAACTCACTGGAAAGCTTTTACTTAAGACCTCCACCCCATCATGCAGGAAACAGTTAAAGCGATAAAGAAGCACTTTCTCTGAAAGATGAGAGTGAAACATTTTCGAATAAAAATGCCAAATAATAGCATTACCTTCACTGAGAAGTCGTGATTAGAAATGTGATTAGCCAGTGGAGCTTGCGCCTTGTGCTATGCAGTTCCAGCATTGTGTCTGTGGTCTGTTATACGCTTGGCTTCAAACTGTATGGTTGCATGATAACGCCACCTTTTATACACAGTAGCTTTATCATAATAAATGAATACACATGTAATGCATGTAGTAATTTAAACAAAAAATTAAAAATTTAAACAAAATATAAGATGTGTAGCCAATTGGATATGGCAAAGGACTGTCTAATCCCCTCTATATATTCACAGGGTGGTTCTGTACTCTAGCTGTCAAAATACAGAAATCATTGTGCGATGTGCTTATGATTTGTAAGCTGCATTGGATAAATGTATCAGCTAAATAAACATGTAATTTTAAGTAAAAAATAGCCCAAGATGCTCATTCAGCATAACAACAGAGAAATAGGGGATAAATTGTAATTTTCAGTAAATTAGATGGGAATAAATCCAGTAGCAGAAAGTGCCAAATAATCTAGAAGTGTATTCTGGGCTGTTTTAAACACTTCTAGGGTCTTGAACAGAATGCATATTTTGGAGCCTCCACACATCTTCACTTGTCTTTTCTGTTTGGGTTGGGGTCCCAATTGGTCCCTTAGTTTACTTATACCAGGAAACAGTCCATTGTGTTAAGACTTGACCTCATGCATGGTTTTGTTAGTATTACTCTCTATAGGCTTAACTGGCACCTGGACATGGTTAAATTAATTGTTACAAAACAGGTGCCATGTGCCCATATAAGACTTCATTGTGAAGAGTAACCCCTACACCTCTTGCATTAATGGAGTGACCAAAAGTATTGCTGATATTTTCAAATATTACAACAAGCTGTAACTAGACATTTAACTAAATAGTACAAAAGAATAAAAGGACATGGAAATGCAACTGAAAATGACACTTTGGTTTCCAAAAAGGTGAAAAAGGGAAGCATTATTATAAGGCTTTTTTTGAGCCTGGATTAGATTAAGTGGGTTATAGAATATTATGTTAGGTTGGAAGACAAAGCTACACTGGGGAGATATATACTTTGTAAGTAAGCATAGACATGTATATACAGTACACATGCATGCATGCATATCAACTTACTTTATATTAACTCAATGTATTGTCAGTGTTTCTTTGCACTGATAATTATTTTATGTTGAAAGCCAGTTGCATTGTAAAATAACTGCTCTTATAATGTAATTTCTTATAAGTACTGTAGTACTGTACTTCTTGTAACTTATTTGTGCTTGTGAACACCATAATTTTTCTTAACATATGGTTGTAACATGTAACATACCTTTTTGACTTGAACTTGTGCAACAGTTTTTGCACATAGACAATGTTTCAGTGCTTGTATATTTCCCCTTGATAACTTCAAAATTGCATTTGCATGAAAGCATCTGCTAAATAATTATACTAAGTGGGGAATTATTGAGAATTTTGGAGGCACAATTGAGAAAAAGTGTAAAAGAAGAGAGCATGATGCTACAGGGTTAAACCAGGAAAGAAAGTAAGTTCTCGAGGTTCCCTTTCATTTCTGCCATCTGCCACTCTGTACTTTTGCTCAAATGCTATCCTGATATTTCACTCATCCTCCCCCTTTGATTAGGCTTTATATTGTCAGTCACCTTCACCCCATATTTTTAAGACATGCTTTCAAGGCATCATAATCTGAAACTTTTGATACAAGGCATTGCTGGTTTCTAAAATTGTGTACTACATGTCAGATTTTGCCCTCTCAGCTTTTACAGTTTTATTCTTTCCGGACCTGAAAAAGTTGTGGATAGGTCAGGGTAGAGTATTCAAGGAAAGGGGACCCCAGTTGAGTTATTACCTGATATAAAATATTTTACTATATTGCAGAAGTAGAGCAATTAAGTTGTCACCAAGGCTTCATGTTTATAGTTGAGTAGTATTTTTTGCTATTGTGTTCTGCTGAGCAGAATTTCTGTCTCATGAAAGGACCAATAACCATGTTAATGTCCACTGAGATGCCCAGGGAGCATTTGGCTCGGTGTGTTTGCTTAGTGTGTGCCTAGAGTATGTTCGGACAGCCTATTGGGAGTATTTGGTATGACTGCTCAGTGGGGCCATTTCATATTCTTGGTGTTGCTTCTTCTAATAATGGATCAAATTTATACAAAAGGACTCCAGTAAACTTTTTAATGCTAAAACAGAAAACTGATTATAAAAGAAGGTTTAATAAGGAGAAGAACTTTTTTGTCACTTTCTTGATTTTCTTTCTTTTTTGCTAACATGTCAACTTTAAGATTTCAGTCAGATGGGGGGTGGGGGGTGGATTGTTCTCTTTAGCCATTAGCCGTGAAATTACACATCTCTCTCCGACAAGTGGGCGGCTACCTTAGCCCTGCCACACAGGAGGGGCGTCATCAGAACCTAGTCCTTTTTTGTGTAACTTGCAGTCACAATGTATGGGGGGGTCATAGCAGGCTACAGGGGGCTGTGCTGTTTTCTCGCATGTGGTTTGGCAATAACTAAGTGTGTTTGGCCATTGACATACACATACTATCCCATCCTTTGGAGACCACCTGCGAGTCATAGTTTTTTTTTTTATCTTGCCAAGTCCCAAATAGTCATTTTCAATCTGCTCTCATCCACTGCACATAAAAGAGGCTTCATGGCATCCAAATTAAAACCCATTCCTTCTGATTAGCTCCATTTCCACAATAATTGGATAAGAGATTTTCTTCTGATTGCTGCTCTTATTGATGTCTGGTGTCTGTTGTAGAAAACAGTAGTCAGGAAGCATTAGGTTTGCCTTTCACTGTGCTGATATTTAAACCAGTGCCCCTTACCTTTTTTATTTAAGTATTTAGGCATAGGATATTTATTTTGTTAACTTTGTTTATTGTGTATACATAATAAATATACATGTGTATGTCTTGATAACCAACCCCAAAAATGCACATGCCTAAAAACAGTGTTATTTGTGTGAGCCAGGAACAGAGCAACTAAAATAACTTGAATCGCCCCCCGATTAACCCCCCAACAGCAAGCATCATTCAGAGGGCTAGTGGCTGGGTCACCATTCATACTAGTACAGACACTGAAATGTGTTGTGTTGATCAGAATACAAACCCCACATAGAGCTACTTGCCAGCCCATCAAATAAGTCTCGTCAGCAGCTGTCTTCTTTTTACTAGGCAATTTCTGCCTTATTTTGCCCTTCTTTTTCGTTTTTAATGGGCATTTATTTTTGCTTAGCATTCACATTCACAAAGTGGTTTTAGAAATGGATCGATTACTGTCTGATTCTCATGATTCATTTCAGTTTGATTTTTTTTGCTCATTTCTGCTGTTTCCATGAAGAGAATTTTACTTTTAATTGGATAAATCCAATCAGTTAAATACAAAAGATAAAAATAAATAGATTGCCTTTTATTTGCATTAAACAATTGAAAGATACAGGCAAATGTATTTATTTAGACTTAAACTAACATCAATAATGCCAGGCAATGTCATTCTGGAACGAAGTTACTGCACGCTAAGAAGATAATCAAATAAATGATTTTAGTGAGCCATTTAGATACATCTGCCTTTCTCTTTATAGGTTTGTTGCTTTGACATGTTACATTTAACAGAATATGTGCTGTATCTTATTAATGCTGGGTCATGTCTAAATATTAAGCTGTGGCTACCAGAAAGGAAGAAATGCATATTTTCACTTCTCTGTGAGAAATATTATATTGATGGGTAATAGTAAAAGGTACTGTGTTTGTTTTAAGTGGTAAATATTTAAAAAAAATAATACTTCACAGACCTTGATTATATATGTATAAGTGTGTGTATAAGTGGCATATATAGCAAATGTATGAATGTATTGCTGTTTTGGGGCATCAAGGAAATATGAAAGCAGTGTGTATGTGCAGGAGAGAGCACACCGGTTTATCTTTATTTATACAAAATACACTGCATATAAAATATAAAATGACATTCTCAAATGCACTTACTGGTAATCCAGTTCAGGATGACAGGGGGAACCTATCCTGTAAACACTGGGCATAAGGCAGGAAACAGTCCTGGACCTGGCTCCAGTATGTCACATGACCCATTCATATTCACACCCATATTTGCACTCACACTGGGGACAAATTAATGCTGCTAGTTAAATCTAACATACATACATACTTGGAGGAAAACCCACTGAGTCAATGGGGGAACATGGAAAAATTCCAATAATTGGGAATTAGGGACTCAATGGTGGGGATTAACCTGGCAGGCTTGTGGTTTATAAAGTATGTATGTATTAAAACAGTAAGTTACATTTATTGCTTTTATTATCTATTTAAAATTGGTTTTGGAAGGATTTTTAAAGTAATTACTGTTGCTTTTAAGAAAGTAACTACTATTAATTTTAAATTGCCATTTTAAAAAAAATTAATTTTGGTAAACACCTTTCTTCAGGATCATGAATTTTTGTTGAATGGGCTCTCTCATGAATTCCAGCCCTACACCATATACTGTAGCAATTAATCGGCAATGAGAAGCATCAAGTTTGATGACAGATGATCATACGGAGAATTTTTATTAAAGTGTGAAGTAAAAAACTAATCATTTGCGCTTGTGTGACTGAGTTTTGTTTTCCCTTCACAAGTATTTTGCCATCTCCAGGGTGCCACTTAGTTAGACAAGTGGCTCTTCCTTCTTGTTACACAACCTCTGCTTATATTTAATCTGAGGTAAGGCATCTCTTGCAGCTTAATTTGTTTTAAGAAGTGGTTTGATTAAGATATTGCATCAATTTGTATTTCTCCTAAAAGAGCAATAAATTCAGGTCAAACAGTAACTGGCAGAGTGATAACAGGGAAGAACCTACACAGTGGCCAGTAGTTCAGTATTTATGGGTTTCATGCTTTAAGCTTGGGCTGGGGTCAGAGTTTTAATGCGCGAGGATGAAGTTGAATTGCACTTCTACTGCCTCAAGTCCCCAAAGAAGAATGATTTGCGCCTATTTCATATATCTCAGATGTTTAAGACAGAGAAGGGTTTGGCCAGAGAAAGACAGAACATAGGCCCAATATCATAAGACATCTTCTCAGGATACAAACAGGCTGTTTCATGTGCTTCATATTTGCAGTTTTGTTTCTGTTTCAGATCACTCACCTTTTTGTACCACTCCTTTACATTTTAGATTTCAGCAGTAGTTTTGCCAGTACAACTGTATGGTTATGGATGTTTGCTTCCACATTTAGCTCATGCATACAAATTGTAAAAAAATGTAAATAATTTAAAGCAAATGAATAATGTGCAATTAATAGACAACCGCACTCTACATTAACAGAATTGTAAATAAAGTGTCCAGGAAATAAAAGAGTATCAACAGGTCCTCTGCATGAATTGAGCAGGAGCTTAGCACAGGTTGGTACTTTTATTGTTCAGATGACTAGTTGGTAAGGTGAGACTCATTTTAACAGAGATATTACCTGAGATAGACTTATTCTTTCAGTTATTTTTTGGTTTATTATACTAACTAAATCCACTGGAGAATTTCACTGAAAAGATTATGCACAAAAAAAGAGTGCTTGACAAATCAAGACACAAAATGTCAGTTTATTCATACTTATTATATAAGTCCTTGTAGGGGAAATCATTTCAGTATCATGTGGATGATTAAAGGCATTATATGAACAAGATGGACAACACTGCAGTCATTATTTCTATTAAAAATATTACATTTTCAATACAGAGCTCAACACTGACCAAACATGTCTGTGTGAATGGGCCAAGAGTCAAATTCGCCTCATTTCAGCTTTTATATTAAAGAGTTTTTCCAAAAAAAATAAGACTAGATTTTCTTACCATAGGAAAATATATTATTATTTTATTTTTATTATATATTATTATATTATATTATTACACTATTATTTTAAAGTATAAGGAATAATTACTAAAGTATGGTTACCTTTAAGCACAGAATTGTTTTTATGTTGCTCTTATTTCAAATCTGCATTGTCTATAAATTATTCAGATTGAGTAAGGGCATTTTGAACTTTGTTTTACATGGTTAAATTGAGCCCAATATTTGTATGAAAACTCATGCCAATGTGTTGCTTATTATTTCTTCCTGTAAATATATTCATATATATGACTAAAGTATCACAAGGTTAAAAAAAAGAAAAATGAAATTTTGAATTTGTCTTTTAAAAAGGCCAGAGTTAGAAATGAAATGCTATTCGTGGTATTTTTGTTTAGTAAAAAAATATTTCAGTAAAAGTAACACAGCCAGTTCTAAGAATTATTTGTTTTGTAACAATTATAAATGTATTCAATAATTACAATATCTTTATGGAAATTTCATAATTCCAAACATAAAATTTCTCCTTGGAATCTAAAAAAAACGTTGGATGAAGGAAGTTCAGTAAATGAATGGATGGGTGGGTGGAATATAATATTTCATATTAAAGTCAATTTATTTTTAAAGGGTTAATTTCCTTCTCACGACTTTTCATAAAAGTACTCGGATGGTTCCAATTTGTTTTTACAAATACTAAAATCTTCTTAACAAAATAATTCAATACGTATTGTATATATTAAATTCTTCATTTTCTGATTACAAAAATATTTACACGGATATTTTGCATCTGTATTAAATAACAAAAATTACAGTGTCGTACCTCCTAATAAACCGGCAAGTATTTAAAAAAACAGCTTTTTTCACTTTGAACATGGGACAATTACTGTCTTTCTTAAAAGTTATGCTAATATTTTATTAAGAAAAAGATTAACATTATATAAATCCTTCAATAAATAAATCACTATAAATTACAATATTGATTAGCTTTTTCCAGCTGTTGCATTTTCTTCTCGTCGTAATTAATTATATTGCACATTGACTAGAAAGTGTGTATAATTAATAGGTTTCAACAGTTTTATTTTTGGTCTATAAAACGCTATCACCCCTTAATTAAAAGCTATTGGCTTCTTCCTCAGCAGCTGACCTTGGGTAATACTTTCTGGAATTACACCATAAAACACAGTTTTTAATGAGTACAAATCAAACATTTGATTTAATAGAACGATCGTGAATATGTCAGAAACTTCACTGAAAAATAAGTTTCGAAAAGGATTTTTGCTTCCGTGCGAAAAATGGAAAGATATTCTAAAGCCAAGCAGATAAATTGAAGCAGTCAATTACAATAATATTTTTGAGGTGCGTGGACACGCGGGTCTCTCCAAAAGGTCTTTCCGCGTCACGTTGAATGTTCAGTTATGCGTCAGTGTTAGGGTGTACAAGTTTGAATCCCGGGCTGGTCACCGCCTGTGTAAAATTTGCACGTATCCCCCAGACGTGTCCCGTCCATCGCTCAGCATTTTCTCAAATCAGTTCGTATTAGCTTGAGTGGTAGCTCCGAAATGACCCGGGCGTGGCTGAGCCCTGCGATGGACTAGCGTCCGGCCAGAGTTGGTTCCGGGACTGGGACGGGCTCATTTTCTTGCCGGAATAACCCGATTTAGTAAATTGTGTCTTATCCATTGTTAGTTAATATTTGCGCCTGATGCTTCTAGCACACTTTTTATGGTTAATGTAACGGAATAACTGTTTTGAGAAAAAAGCGGTATGCATCAAATAAAGAAATAATAATACCACAAACATACAATTCGTGCCTTTTTAATGACTTGACGTGCTGGTTTTAGTTGTATTTCTTGAACTAGACACATCTTTCAGATTCATTCAAATGAAGTTCATCGCCTTGATTTGAATCGCGCCTTTGTGCTGTACTTTCGCTTTAAGTAAGGAGAGGAAGCGGGTCGGCGCTGTCATGTTTGTATAGTGTCTTCAATCTGTTTATTGTCATAAGTGCTCTGTCAAATGTTATTACACAGGGCGCCGTTTGTTTATGCATTTCAGTTTTTATTTTATTTAGTTGCTGTAGGGCATCCCTTTATCATTTTTGTTCCATGTACAAGGACAGAAGATGAATAATGTGTCACGTATGCTGTCAACACGAATGAAGCGCATGGCGTGTTAAAATCATGAAAGAAATCGTCGTAAGATGCCTTATTCACAGGTTGTTTTGTAAAGCTTTAATGATTATTGGGAAAGGTCAGTTAGACCTTTTTATTAAAACTTGCATTTTTATCAGTTTCTTTTGACAGTCAATCTCCGGTTGTTTCAAAATGTAAAGTCTTGGTTTTTTGGAAACTGCAGGAATTAAAGGAACAAAAGAATACAATTAAGTGTTCTAAATTTGCAATTCACCTTTGTTTAAAAAAAACCCAGAAGTTTCTGAAAACAAAACTCAGTGATCCGGCCAAGAGTGAGATAGACGAGCCATCTTCTTCTCCCTGCTAACCCATCTTTCTGCAAAGTGGGTCTGCGCTCACTCACACCCGCACTTCGCGTTAGAGTCGTGTAATTATTCAACCGTTTAACCGTCGAGGCGATTATCACGCTGCATTATCAGATTGCTTGCAGAAGATATACCTGAGGAAACTGCTTTACTTTTGCGAAGCAAATCCTGGAAAGAATTGTCTTGTGGTTTTCTTTCGTTGTCAGGTTCACTAAAACTTGCTTCAGAGTATATTTATTTAACCGTTAAATAAATATTTATGAACATCAAATTACCAATGAGGGGTAACGTGTAAACAAGTATAACGTCTTGCTACTTAACAGATACTGTATCAATTAACAATAACGCGCCTGGATGTTTTAAACATCAAGGTAGCTCGTTAACACTCAATTAAATTACTTTGCATGCAAATTGAGGCCATTTACTATTGAGCCAACATGAAAGGAATATTTGGAATGACATAACAAAGTTGTCTGATGCATATTTATCTAATGCTAATTGATGTTTATGAATAATTAATTGTCGTTAATTAATTTGGAGTGATTTGCGGTAAATTAAATGTTTCCCTTAATTTAGGATGTGAATTGTTCCAGCGGCTTGGGAGAAATCGGGTGAAAAAGAGTTAAAGCAATATAATACGGAAATGTGCAGATTGTCATAATTAAACAAGAGAATGGCTCAGATGAAAATAGCACTTAAAGATGTCTGACGGGGAAATAACACAGTAAAAGCGGATATAGTGTTTTGCGGATCATTTAGTTTAAATGAGAATTGTTTTTAATTTCATAAAAGAGAAAACAGGTGTTTGGACTTATGTTCCAGTTTGTCAATTCGCCAAGACAGGTGGCAAAATCAATATTTTACAGTCATACATTTAGGCGTATTTTTAATTTTGGCAATACATAAACGCGTTGCGCGCGCACACACACACACACACACAAGCTTCTCAATAGTAATTTCTCAAGCCATTTCAGGTATTTCAGCTGAAAAAAAAGACATTCGAATGATTATGCTTCCTGCAGTATAAATGGATGACACTTGGAAAATAATGCATTTTTAATAGCATGCTGCTGTGGGGAAGAGTGCGAACGAGTGTTAGCAGAAAGTAAGAATTTCTCAAGGCGATCAATACGGAGGGAATTTGCTATCCGGTACACGTTGACCCTCGGTAAATGTCAGACGAAGAAAGTGGTCGGATACCTGAAGACATGTTTTAGGAGTGCGGGACAGAATACAGTAGTGGATTCGTTTTCATGCGCAGAATTTGATACACTCGCTCTGCCAGAAGAAAATGACGACAAAAGCGACTTTTAGAATAGGCAGCCTGGCAATCGAAGTTCTCCGAAGGCAGAGTAAGAAAAGGTTTTAGGTTTATGCTGCTGTAGATCATGCTGTGGTAAATAGTGTAAAAAAATGCATTTTAAAGAAATGTATTTTGATGCCAGGTTTGTAAACAGTTTGGAAATACGCTAATTGGTGAATTGCCCAAAACAACTTCTTTAAAACATAATAAATGATAAACTAGTTGTTTCAGGTCCATTTTGTATTCCGTGATTATGCAATTTTTAATATGCAACTTACAAAATCAAGGGATAATAGGGATAGGGGAATTACATAAAAAATCGCTATACAGTAGTTGCTAAAATACATATCTCTGTCATTAAAATACTTTTAGCATCATTTTGTTCGTTATCTAAAATTTGATACCCCTCGAGTTTAAATTTTTTGATTACCTTTTAATGAGTTGGATATAAACCATTAACGCCCGTGCCTATAAATAATTTAGTGCGGGCACAAATACAAAGTTTTTGGTTTTGTAATGCTTTTGTCGCTATTTTGCTGCCTTTATCTTTTGAAACCCCGTTTTCCCATGAATTGTTTATTTTGCAGAACAGTTGAGTCGTCCAGTTTTTTCCAGAACCAGACAAGTACTGTGATGTGCTTGGTAATCTTCGCCTCAAAGGTCCTAGTTTTGCTGTCCTCGTCGTCATGGATGATAGACGCGCAGGGCTTTTTTTTTAGAGAACTTTAATGTATCCCCCGCTTTTCTGCGAAGACCGCAAATGAAAACTAACAGGAGAACACCAAACGCGCACCCCAATCTGAGGTCACAGATGGCCATCTGAATTGGCGTTTTCAGCTTGGCAGAGGGGGAGTGCGCGCTACACTCACTTCTTTTTCGACTCTTTGTGTTCAACTTTTCTCTTTTTCTGCCTCTCTTTTCTTATCCAGCAGGGTGGGTAAGAATCGCAACCCCTTTGCCCTATGCATGGTCTTTCTTTGTTGCTTTTTTCATCTGATTGCGTGCTTTCATGCCGCGTCTCCCCTCTGCTAGCACATCTCAACGGCGAATAAGTAATGAGTCGAGGGAAATGCAAGAAGAGGCGCCGGGTCTTCTTGAAGAGAGATCACAGGGAAAGTGGTGTAAGAAAAAGAGAAAGACACGCACGAGCGTCGGCTGTTTAATGCACATCAAGTGGAGCACAGTTTTCAGAGTCAAGTTGTTTTATTTATTAATCCTGTTTAGCTTCCTAACCCGCAATCGCTCAGCCCCCTCTGCGCTATCCCCATTTTTACTATTCAGTTTCGGATTTGCCCCGCCACTCCGCACCCGTGTCTTCTGTAACGTGACCCACTGTAAGCCTACTGACGTCTTACATCATGGGCAGTCGAATCTAAAGACTATTGGGGGTATTAGCCGTTCGAAATGCAACGTGAGATGTGCTAAAGTTGCTACTGAAATTATTACAGACAACAACAACAATAAAATTGATACATAAGAGGAAATCAGTTCATTTGGTTCACTGCCTAAATGTAAGAGGAATCCCATAATTGGTATTCATTTATGTAAACGAGAGGTCACATTTGTCCGTAACGTCATGTTCTTAACGTTGGGGATTTCTGTATTTGTGTTATTTCAGTCTCTTTTTAAAATTGAATTCATTACAGAGCGCTATCATTAGTAGCAGCCATTAATGGCAATAAAAGCATATTAAGTAATAAAAAATTGTCAACAACGTATAGTTTTAGCATCATGTCATACTGCTACCGTTATTAAATAATGGCGCTGATTTATCAGGAACCAGCTAAAATTAAATTATCTGCCTGATAGGATTGTTTATCAGTTGGAGCCATTTATATTTATTAAACATGATTGCTAGCATTTACATGTGATAGAAGCAAATAACCCACATAGGCAAAAGAAAATGTATGGCAATTGTATTGAATTTTATTATGCTTGTTAACTGCAGTGGTCTGGAAACAGAAATCCATTTAGATGGCTTCTGATGTAAATGTTATCAGAGCAGCTAAGACAAATAGAGCATCTGAAATAACACATTAGAAAATGCACCGTGATGCACACCCATTGTATAAAGAAATCATATCAACACCTTCTCCCTTCTGGCTGAGTGCTTTTGCAATTTAAAAGGTTCTGTTGTACAAATTAAAAAAACATGTCAAGTTTAACAGAACTTTAAAGATAAGAGGCAGTACATCTAATAATCTGTTGCATTGGGACCAAAATCAGTTACATATCATTTAACATGGGCTATAAGATCAAATCACATTTTTGATAGAGATGACATCATGTATGAAAATATTATTCTCCTAAAATTAATGCATTATATAGATGTAAAGTGTCAATGTATTTACATAACTAGCCTTCTGGAATATATTAGCATACTGTGTTTTGATTTTATTTCTTACTTGCTGTAGTTCATAGAAACAGAAATGCATGAAAGTAAGAAAGAGGAATATCAGTGCACAGAATATAATTCCCAGAAAGTAGGCTCACCTGCAGAAAGTATACCATCTAAACAGTATCGATTTTAAAGATTCAATTACTAGCCTCATTGTTGGGAAATGAACTAAAAGTGAGTATGTTGAGAAAATAAAGGGAACTTTTTTAAACGTTTCAGTGGAAAAATCTATCTATCTATCTATCTATCTATCTATCTATCTATCTATCTATCTATCTATCTATCTATCTATCTATCTATCTATCTATCTATCTATCTATCTATCTAAGAATAATAGGCATTGTTAAATTGAGAGCCAGAACCTTATTACATTTATTCAGAAATATGTTTGGGTGTATGTACAACATAAATCCATTTTTGTGTTTAAAATGTTATATTTCTCTGTATATATGTAAATACATGTCTGCATGTAGCTTTTTTTGTTTGTTCAAACATATTATCAATGTTTGAAGAGTATGATGCACTTCTTATCTGTATATATTTGTGTAAAAGACGTTTTTTGTTGTGTGCATATTGTCTTTGAATATGTATGTTTGTATATGTGCATGTATTTGTATGTGCAAATACATCTTTGTAAGGATGCTTATGTGTAAATGTATAATAGGTATTTGCGAATATACTGTATATATATGTATGTTTGTGCTTGTGTTTCAAAGAGTGCATATCAATACAATAACTGGTTCTTTATTTAAACTTAGAATAAAGAGCTTATTTGTATCAAGAAACAAAAACAAAACAAAGTTGGTTGAGTTGACCGTGACTAGAGTCTGAATGACATCACTGCATGACTAATAAACACACAGTTTGTCCCAGTTTGTGCCAGTCGGGTTGTAGCTGTCAGTTTGTTTTCTTTTAGTCCTCGATTTTTTTCTTCCTTTTTCAATGATGTATTGTTGGGGTGTGTAGCTACGTTAATGTCTTGTACCGTAATAATTGCTGCTGCTATGGTTATTAGGTGTGCAACTAAGACACATGGCACTGGCCACTAGCAGCCCGACTTCAAAAGACAGAGTAGGGCCATCCAGCATCAAATGCAGCAATAATTGCTTTGCAGTGAAGGGTTAGCCTTTTCTCTTCTCTTTATTTTTTTTTTGTGTGTGTGTGTGTGTGTAATTTGTCTCTTAAGCCAGCGTAACGTTTTGGATGTGGTCTCAGAATGTGAAGAGCAAATTGGAGGCAGAGCGTGAATAATGTAACACGGAACACTGCTGGGTTATTCTTTAGCAGAAAACAGCCCAAGTGAAAAAAAAAGAAAAAAATAAA
Source organism: Polypterus senegalus (assembly GCF_016835505.1). Classification (NCBI taxonomy): domain Eukaryota; kingdom Metazoa; phylum Chordata; class Cladistia; order Polypteriformes; family Polypteridae; genus Polypterus; species Polypterus senegalus. The sequence goes on along the minus strand of NC_053167.1, from coordinate 91,276,494 downwards.
GCAGTGAAAAGCTGGGAGAAAAAGAGGCGGGAGAGGCAGCTTATGATCCACCGTGGTGGAAAAGCTGGAACTTCGGCCATACGCATTTCGGCGGCTGGGGGAGAGAAAGCTCTGTATGGTGAGCTAGAGCTCAGACAGTTTACCTTTTTATGAGGCAACTTGCCATTGTGAAATTATATTACAAATCATTCAGGAAGTAAGCTTTGTTATGAAAATTTCAACTTTTATTAAAGCAATCGATCATAGAAAATTCTATTTATATCTATGTCAGCTTCTTCATCTCAGGCTGGATCTGTGCACCTGAGTTGATATGACAAGCGGGACATCACTCAAATCAACTGTTTTCATTTTGTGTTTGCAAAAAGTCTTTTGAGAAGGGACAGACTCAGGTGAAAATCGTCAGATAACGTAAAATGTTGACCTGGATAGATTAGTCATGCTGTCTTTTTTGGCAGAATATCTAGTGCCCATGTCAGGGATGTGTGTAATGGTACAGACTTATATTCAGTTTTCTAGAGGTGCCAGCCTTCATTATGACATAACATAACATTTTCAAAGCCACTTAATCCAATCCAATACTGGAGGCCAACCGAGAAAACAAGCCTTGGATAGGCTGCCAGTCCATCACAGGTTGTTGTTGTTCTTCATTTTCTTCTAACTGTTATTATTACCCATCTATCCACCCATACATTTTATAAACACACATATTCCAATACATGAACAAGGAGTGTATAGGAAAAAAAAGCTTGGGTGTTGCCTGTCCTTCACAGAGCACAGTCATACACACCACCACACTTGTTCCTATGAGGAAAATTTGAACTCAATAGTAATCGTAATGTTTAAGCCATTAGGTTATGAGAAAAACTTATTAATAAATGTTTTAATATTGTCCTTAAGTGAGCAGACTGGGCCTCAGTCAACTCTCCAGATGCATCAATATCTTAGATAAATGTACTGAATAATATGAATTAGTGAATTTTAATAAATTCTTGTTTATTATGGTGCCAAAAGTAGCAAAATTTTGCCTGTTGGTTAGATATACAATTGAGAATATAAATGTAGTCTGCATATGTGACAGCATCACTACTACTGCATTATTTTATTTTTCAGTGAGGGCCCAATGGGAAATCTCAATTTTATGTGATATATTGTATCACTTGTTGCATGCTCAGGTGTTTTGTAGAGTACATATAATAATGTATTCTTATAAAACTAAAAAAGGTGAGGAAATAAATTCAGTGCAGACTCTTCTGTACATAAACATAATCAGTCTGGAATTTGAACCCACATCTCCAGAACTGCAATTTTGCTTTTTGTTATTCTGCAGTGTAGTGTCTCTGCACACTTTTAAAGCGAATGATGTAATCAAAAGAAATGTTTACTGCTCACTTAACAAGTTTGTCAAGGAGTTCCTAAATGCTAAAAATTTATGGATAAAGTGGAATCGGCATAACATTTAAATAAAATTTGTATGCAAGTGTAATGTCTTCTTTTTTGTTTTTGCCCTCAGTTTACTAACATCCCTAGGAAGGAATATTTGTGTGGATGAATTTAATCAGTTACTCGTGAATACGGAATTACAACCTATAAAGCAGAAGTATGATGTTTCATTCTAGGTTGACACCTGACATGCAGTGTTAACCCAATATAAAAAGGATTTGGGTACCTGCATTCATGTCACATTTAGCTTGTTGTCCCACTTACTGTAATGAGGCAAAAATGGCCAAAGTAGAGATGTACACTTTAGATATTTGTATTATTTTTGGTAGGAAAAGGTGTATGCTAGGGGAGCTGTCTAGTAAAAATACTGTGTTGTTCAAACAAAGGTAAGCGGATTAGAAAGCTGAACCAAAGCAGGCAGCATTTCTTGATGTTTAAGAACCTAATTTGATTTTTCACCTCCTATTGTTTCAGTATTTTCTCCAGTTAATCCACTTTAAAGTGGCTTTAGCTTTCATCTTGGCAGGGGAGTGGGTGCTGATGTTGGTGGGTTTTTTTTTTTAGAGTAGGAAGAAAGTGAGTTAAGGTAACAATCCTCATCATCTGCACCCCCTCCCTCACACTCTCTTTCCATTCTCATTTTGTAGTTAAGTACTCAAGAAAGTCTCTATAATAACAGGGTGACTTAAAGCCACTCAGGATGAGGTGGTAGAAAGAAAGACAGAAAAAAAGAAAGAAAGAAAGAAAGATGGAGGGAGAAACTGCCACCAGAGTTTTGCAGCAAAATGACCAGCTTGCTGATACAGGCTTAATGTGCCCTCCTCTGTGACCCTGAAAATGCACATACAAAAAGGGATTGGCATTATCCGGCTGCCTTGAAAAGAACCACACAAAAATGAGCCTTTTGTGTTAATTCCTTCTCCAAACCATTGACTGCTGCTGTTTTTTTTTAAATCTGTTTGAGACCCCGGAGGGAGTGGGAGCGGGAGAGGGGTAGTCTGAAGGAGAGGGAAGGGGAGGGGAAGTGGGTTCTGTTTTGGGGAACCATCTGTGACAAAGTTTGTATTCATTGGAGCAGGAGAAAGGAATAACATTAATAGAAATTATTCTGGGCCAGTTTTTCCAAAAATTGGTAACTAAGTTTACTTATGAGGAAGACTGACTTTGAGTATATTTACTCATGCTGCTTATTTTTCTAGGAATTCAGCCTGCTTTCAGTGAAATCGAGATTTTTTTGAGAGCCTGCCGACCATTTCATGTTGTTTCTGCTGAGCTGCTTTCTGTAACAGGACCCTAGACCTCTGTGTTTTCAATGGCCTTTAGAGCTCAGGATCCATTCCATCCCATCATCCATGTTGACCCTTTACAGAGGCACACTGAACATATTGATTGTCAGTATTTTCAGAACTAGAGCTTTGTGACTGAGTCATTTTATTTTTAATATGAGGTTCATATTTTATTTGTAGATTCTATCCATTAAGGATTGAAGTTCATGTGATTTACCCAAATTATGAACTATGTACATCAAATGTGCTGTCATGTCAGTCTTAGGAAATTTGTTATATCCAGCTATTTATTTTGTAACCTATGGCTCAGTTTCAGGGCATGGGGATTTGGTGCCTATCCTGGTCCACAATGGAATCAAAGCAGGAATCAACCCAGAGTAAGCTTCCATTCCTTTACAGAGCACTCTGACACAGACATAATCACACTCACGCCAGCTCAATTTAGAATTGCCAACTCACATGTCATACATTTCTTTAAAATGTGGGAGGAAAACCCATTGACACAAATCTAGATTGATTTATTATCTGTTCATATATTCTCTTATCCTGCTTATGCCAATTCATCGCCTTACTTGACAACACTGAGTACAAGAAGGCAAACACCAACTCATGACGGAAACTCGAAACATCACAAGATACTCTCAGTCCTACTCTTTGGACCCTGGAAAAATGAATGGATGGTCAATGAATTTCTTTTGTCTGCACATTGCAGACCACCCTAATTCACACCTCGTTTACTTATGGTATTTAGAGGGTGCCAGTGGACTTGATATCAGACACCTTACTTAATTTGAGCAGATATTTCTCCATCATTTTGACATGGTGGTAATCACGAGCATATCTTAATATAATAAGGGGCACTGATAACATTTAATTGGGGCTCTCTCTTGGACATGATGAGCACACATCAATGGGATGGACTTCTTCCGCTTTAACTGTAAATACAGCTAACAGATTTGGATTTGTCTGATCTAGTTTGAATTACAGGAATTGACATGTCTTAACTGAACTTTCTTATGTATATTTTACAGGGCTAAGCCACAACACACTCATCCACTGTTAACGCACTGCTAAATCATGCTGCAGTCGCATAAAAATGTTATTATTGTTTATATGTATTGTTCAATCAAGATGTTGCCTTTTAGAGTTTGGTGCTGAAAA